>NC_056749.1:118727454-118841385 GCF_019279795.1 Protopterus annectens
TACCTAGCAGGGTGTGTGTGTGTGCACGAGAGAGAGAGAGTCTGGCTAACTAGCTATGAGTGTGGTATGTGTGTCCATGTGTGAGAGAGTTTAGTTACCTACCAGTATGTCTGAGAGTGTGGCTTCCTAGCGGTGTGAGTGAGAGAGTATGGCTAACTACCAGTGTGTTTCTATGTGTGTGTGTTATGTAGTTTGACTACCTAGCAGGGTGTGTGTGTGTTTGTGTGTGTGTAAGTCTGGCTTCCTAGTGGTACGTGTGTGTGAGAGTCTGGCTGCCTAGCAATGTGTTTGTGTGTGTGTGTGTATGAGTCTGGCTACCCATCGGTGTGTGTGTGTGTGTGTGTGTGTGTGTGTGTGTGTGTGTGTGTGTGTGTGTGTGTGTGTGTGTGTGTGACTCTGGCTACCTAGTGGTGTATTTGTATATATGTGTGTGTGCGTGTCTGTGAGAGAGACTTTTGCTACCTATCAGAGTGTGTGTGTGAGTGAGAGAGTCTCCCTACCTTGCTGTCTGTGTGTGGGTGGGTGGGTGTGTGTGCGTGTGAGAATCTAGCTACATAGCAGTGTGTGTGTGAGAGTCTGGCTACCTAGCAGTGTGTGTGTTTGTGCATGTGTGCGCACGTGTATGTGTCTGACTGCCTAGCAGTATGTGCGTCTGTGTGTGAGTCTGACTACATAGCAGGGGTTTGAGTGTTTGTATGCAAGTCTGACTACATAGTGAGAGAGAGAGTGCGTGTGTGTGTGTGTGTGTGTGTGTGTGTGTGTGTGTGTGTGTGTGTGTGTGTGTGTGTGTGTGTGTGTGTGTGTGTGTGTGTGTGTGAGAGAGAGAGAAAGAGAGCCTGGCTACCTTTCGGAGTGTGTGTTTGTGTGATTGTGTGAGAGAGTCTGGCCACCTAGCGGTGTGTGGTGTGAGACAAAGTCTGGCTACCTAGTAGTGTGTGTGTGTTTGTGTGTGAGAGACTCTGGTTACCTACCAGTATATGTGAGAGTATGGCTAACTAGCAGTGTGTGTGTCTTGTTAACTACCGGTGTGTGTGTGTGTCCATGCGAATGATAGTCTGACTACCTAGCAGGATGTGTGCATGTGTGAGAGAGGGAGGGAGAGTCTTGTTACCTAGCAGGGTGTGTGTGTGTGTGTGTGTGTGTGTGTGTGTGTGTGTGTGTGTGTGTGTGTGTGTGTGTGTGTGTGTGAAAGCCTAGCTGCCTAGCAATGTGCATGTATGTGTGAGTCTGGCTACCTATCGGAGCGTGTGTGTGTGTGTGTGTGTGTGTGTGCACGCACGCACGAGATTCTGGCTACCTAGTGGTGTATTTGTATATATGTGTGTGCGTGTCTATGAGAGAGATTTTGGCTATATATCAAAGTATGTGTGTGTGTGTGTGTGTGAGTGAGAGAGTCTGGCTACCTAGTTGTGTGTGTGTGTGTGTGTGTGTGTGTGTGTGTGTGTGTGTGTGTGTGTGTGTGTGTGTGTGTGTGTGTGAGTCTGGCTACCTAATGGTGTGCGAGTCTGGCTATCTAGCAGTGTGTGTGTATGTGTGTAGGGGGGCTTGGCTACAGTATGGCTAAATTGTGCATGAGCATAGGTGGGACTCCGATTCAGTTTGGCTAAACTGTGTGAGATTGTAGAGGCCTTGCTGCACCATGAGAAAATTATGTGTTTGAGAGAAATTGGCTACAGTTTGTCACAACTGTGCGTTGGGCTACAGCATGTCAAGATGGTGTGTATGTTTGGAGGAGGAAACATGGCTACAGGGTATCAAATTGGTTTAGGCGCAGAGGGTCTTTGCTTCAGAATGGCCAAATGATTTTGGGGTTGGGGTGCTTCACTACAGTTTGGCAGTATGGCAAGTGTGTGTGTGGGGGGGGGGCTTGGCTGCAGCATGGAAAATAGTATGTATGTGGGGAACCGGGCTAAGGTATGACTAAATTATGTGAATGTGGGAGGAGCTTTACTACAGCATTGCAAAATGGTGTGTGAGGGGAGACTTGAATATAATATGGCAAAAGGATGTGTGGGGATGTGGCTCTATCATGGCAAAATAGTTTGTGTGCAGGACATGGCTACAGCATGGCAAAATGGCATCTGTATGAGGAACTCTGCAACAGAATTGGCTACAGGATGGCAAAATGGTTTATGTGCTGGGAGGATATGACCTATAACATTGATAAATAGTGTGTGGGGGGGGGCTTGGAAAATTGGGTGTGACTGGAGGACTTGATTACAGCATGGCTAAATGTTGTAGGGGCACTTGATTACTGCGTGGCTAAATGGTGAGGGGGCCGCTGGCTACAGCATGGATAAATGCTGTGTGTGGAGGAATTAGCTAGAGAATGCATGAACTGTGCATGTGTGTGTGTGTGAGGGGATTTGAGAACAGCAAGGCTAAATGGCGTGTGTGTGTGTGTCAGGGGGTTAGGCTACAGCACGGCTAAATGGTTTGTGTGTGAGGACTTGGCTAAATGTGCATGTATGTCTGGAATATAGTTGAACTGTGTGTGTGTGTGTGTGTGTGTGTGTGTGTGTGTGGAGGAGACTTCGCTATAGCATGGCTAAATGGTATGTAAGGAGAACTTGACTATGGCATGGTAAAAGGGCTTGGGAGGATGTGGCTACATCATGGCAAATGGTTTGTGCACAAGACGCGACTTCAACATGACAAAAAGTGAGTCTTTGTGGGGTACATCACGACTGTAGAACCTGAAATGGATGTGCAGATTCTAGGATAAATACCGCTCGTACACAAGGATGAAAAAGTTTTTATTTCCACACGAAAAGAGAGTAAATACACAGCTTAAGCGCTTTCAACCAGTCTTCATCAGAACAATAACTTGGGTGCGTATTCTCACTTAAATAGTGATCTAATCACTTAATTGTTTAAAAAGCCCGCCAAAAACCTTAAATTTTATTAACATTAAATTAAATGTTACATTTATTGGACAAGTCGTTGTTTCCAGGATGGCAGTTTCGGCAGATACATCACCAGCTTTATTGTCGAAGGATGAATTCCTGAACTTGCGTGCTGATGTCACAGCGCTTCAGCAAGAGGTGCACAGACTTTTAAGTCTTGTTAGTTAAGTTAGTTAAGGTTAGTGACTACTAACGAAGATACTGCAGAACTATGTAAACCAGCGTCTCTTCCTGGTGTGGACAGGCACAATGGATCTTGTGGATACACGTCTATTTTACCTGATGGACAGCGCGTACCGGATGTACTACACACACCGGACTGTGCCTTTCCAGCAGTGTTACGTGACACGGATAATGTATGCAATACAAACAATGTAATTGATCTTCCTAGTGAACAGCAAGAAGAAAATACGGATTGCTACAGTTCACTATGTAATGTAGAAGAGCATTTTTTGACGAATGAACGTCTGTGTATTTCACCTGCACATCATTTTACATTCGATTTTAGTTTTAGCAGAGTACGCCAGGATGCTGAACAGACAGGGGCCCGACCTAAAGTGTTACCACCTATTAAGAAATATGGTAACAACAAACAGAAGGCCTGTGCGGTTTCAAAAGGTACTGTGTCATAGTCCCTTTAAGGGACCCAAGACTTTTACACGACGAGAAAGAGTGGACTGTGAATACAGTGTAACTAATAATAAGGAATATAAAAAAGCTATTAATGAGTAATGTATGATTGAACAATTTCTGTGTGATAATCACGATTTTTTTGATTTTGATGTTAAAGGTTCAAATGACAAATCAAAAACTACAGAACATGTGTACACTTCTTTAAAAGAACTTATATACGATTTTGGTAGAAAATTGGTGTCCTATAAAAACACGAAAATTGATAGCAATTATTTATCTAAATGTATGAAACTTAATATCGTTCCCAAAGGCCTCAGATTTTTTTAAACTTCCATTAGGTATTGTATATGGAACAGACACAGTAAAAGAATTTAATGATTTATTTGATAGTTTTGGTTTTTCTTTTATTAAAATTTTAATTAAATATCAAGATGAGAAACTTATTAATTTAGCTAATGAGTTAGAAAGTATGAATGATACTATAACTAAACACAATGATTTTGAAATGTGGAAAGAGCTTTTTACTAAACAATACACCATAGCTGAAAATAAGGTTCATACTATTTTTGAGAGAAAAAACAGGAAAATATTGCGGGACGTAGATTTGTACAAATGCAATAGAGCATATATTTGGCCGTCAAACAGAGCTGCTGAATACACACGGATTCATCAGGTTACTAGGAAACAATCAAAAAGCACCACTAGGGAGGAAAATTTTCAGGGGGGCAGATTTTTTCCAGCACGGAACCCCAACAAACAGTGGAACACACACAGAATTTGAGTAAGACTTCATGTAGATCAATCAGAACACCAATGAGTGGTGCCGAACATATATTAGAGTCACAGTTAACAGAACCTCTTGTAGTTGATTCCACAGTTACAGGGTTATCCAGCAAGGATGAATCTAACCCCCTAGATATGTGTGTCACTATTCAGTAGCCTATTTTGACTACATATGATGGATTCAACGTATTCAATTATACTGACGTAGAGGTTGACACCGAATTTGTTAAGATCATGAGTAAGGGTATGAAATTCATACCCACTGTAGGTATGAATCTAGTGGACAACATTAGAGAAATTAAGCTGTTCTGTCGTAGACTCAACCTTGCTATCCAGTTTGATAAAGGTGATAAAAGTGATGAGAGGTCTATTGGTATAGCGGGTACAGATCTTAGGAAGAAGAGCACATATATCCCTGTTTCCAATCCACAAGTGTACAATTTCGAAAAGTTGGTATGTAAAGATATATACTGGTTACATAGTAATTTTAGGAAAGACAAGAGGAATTCGATGATAACCAGAGACAACCTCTCGGAAAAGGAAAGGGAATGTTTAAACAATGTTATGTGTAATAAGGAAGTTAGAATTATGAAGCCAGACAAGGGGGCAGGCGTTGTTATCTATTACACCAATGAGTATAATTTGTGTATATATATAACCTCCTCCATGGGTCAGGCAACTATGAAAATATATCTATCAACCAAATTAATATCGGTCACAAGAGAATTGATTTGAGTATTGAGGAGTATTTAATAGACAACAGAATTTCAAACGACACATATGCTTTTTTGAAAACAGACTACCCTGTTTTAGCCAAAAATGGTTGGGATTCCAAAGGTACATAAGTCGATGGAGAATCCACCATTCAGACCCATTGTTTCAGGCTCCAAGTCCAAAATGTTTAACATTGGGAGGTTAATAGACAGATGGTTGAAGCATATTTACAATGTTATTCCACACATTATGAGAGACTCTTGGAATTTTTTGGGTAAACTTAAGGATAAATGGAATCCTAATCTAATTTTCCTCACTATTGATGTTGTGGATTCGTTTTCCAGCATCCCTAAAGACGTGGGTTTGGAATTTTTTGCCAATAGTCTTAGGAAACACTCAGGATACAGCTGGGAAAAGATATGCCTAATATGTGATATGATGTCATTGGTATTGGACCACAACTATATAGTATTTCAAGGGGAGTATTTTAGACAAACTAAGGGAGTCGCTATGGGAGCGGCATGCGCTCCCATTTTTGCGAACTTAGTTATGTTAGAATGGGAGTCCGAATTCCTATTTAAAAGTGAATTTTATTCTGATATTGTATTCTATGCCAGATATTTGGATGACATATTTATATTATGGAAGGCATCTTTGGACAGAATACAAGAGTTCATGGAATTTCTTAATGGTACCACTGAGTTTTTGAAATTCACACATAATTACAGTTCCAAGGAAATTCCATATTTAGACATATTGCTCAGTCATAATGTAGAAGGTTTCACCTCTAAAGTCTATAGGAAACCAACATTTTCTAATGATTACATCCATTTCACTAGTAATCACCCTCCATACGTTTTTAAAAACGTGGTAAAAGGACAATGTATTAGAGCTGCTAGGATGTCATCAACACAGGAATATATGGAGACTGAATTAAGAAAAACATACAATTTATTTCTCAATCGAGGTTATCCAGAGAATATGTTACAAGACATCACCCAATATGTACACAAGCAATGGGGTCAGAAGTACATGCCATTATTAGGCAGTGATATTATTGACAATTCTACAGAACAGCATTTGGACAGGGACAAATATGAAAAGGATCAGGGAAAGGAGACTTTTGGAAGAGTATGTGTGTTGACGTATACTCCTCACACATACGCTATTACGGAGATTTTACAGAGACATTGGGATGTCATAACCACACATAACTTAGGCGTACAGCTTGGCAAATTTCCTAAATGTGTATTTAAGACAGCTCCTAACTTGAAGAGAATATTGGAGAGAGCCAGCAACCCTAATGTAGGTTTGGATAGATTTAAAGGTACATCTAAATGCGGTAGATGTCAACAGTGTAAATACATTAATGAAGTTAGGAATATTCAGCTTGATGACATCAACCATACTACCATCAAATGTAGGACAGGTAGCTGTTATACAAAACAGGTGGTATATGTGGCGACATGTACATGATGTACAGCATACTACATTGGTAAAACGGAACGGCAGCTTAAAAAACGAATATATGAACATCAATATAAAATACAGAAATGTGATACCAAAAATGCTCTGTACAGACACATTTTAGAGAAAGGAAAAGAGCATGGGTTTATATTTGCAATTATTGATCAGGTTACTAGTACACCTTATGGAGGCAGCTGGAAAATGATTTTAGCGCATTTTGAAAGTCGATGGCAGATCTACACTGATGCTACTAGACCGCCGGGTCTTAATGATTTTATCAGTCTTAAACCTTTTTTAGCTCTTTCATCATAAGTAGTTTATAGTTATATTCATACATTTATTTATAGTACCCATACTATTTATAACAATATTTATCATACTTTTAGAGTATTAATAGTATTTTACTGATTGATTCCATATATATAGGGATTAAATTGAATATTTCCAACAAATTGGAACATATATTTTAATTATTCTTTTAAAATAAATATCTTATTACGCATTTATATTTATGCACATATGTGTATTGTGCATATATATATATATTTGATCAAATATGTATAAGTGAGGTTTCTTATGTAAAGTATTTATTCACTTATTTATTTGATGTTGATGTTTTGTTTTTGTTTATGTATTTTTATATATAATCTAGTCAGGTTTTGTTATAATGTAGGTATATGCAGCTTTAATGTTTTTGGCGGGCTTTTTAAACAATTAAGTGATTAGATCACTATTTAAGTGAGAATACGCACCCAAGTTATTGTTCTGATGAAGACTGGAGTTTACAGTTGAAAGCGCTTAATCTGTGTATTTACTCTCTTTTCGTGTGGAAATAAAAACTTTTTCATCCTTGTGTACGAGCGGTATTTATCCTACAATCTGCACATCCATTTCAGGTTCTACAGTCGTTGTGTTACATTTATTGGACAAGTCTTTATGGGGTACATGGCAACAGAATTGGTTACAGCATGACCAAATTGTGTGTGTGTCAGGGGAAACATACCTACAGCATGGCTAAGTGTGTCTGTGTGGGGAAGGTGGAGGGGACTTGGATAAATCATGTGTGTATCAGGAGGACTTGGTTATAGCATGGCTAAATGGTGTGGTTGGGCACTTGGTTACTGCTTGACTAAATGGTGTGGGGGGCACTTGGCTAAAGAATGGCTAAATGATGTGTGGAAGGACTTGACTACGGCATGGTTAAATGGTCTGTGTGTGTCTGTTTATGGCTATAGCATGCAGAAATGGCATGCGTGTGTGTGTGTGTGTGTGTGTGTGTGTGTGTGTAGTGGGGAGCTTGACTACAGCATTAAAGCAAGGCTAAAGGGTGTATGCATGTGGGAGTCTTGATTATAGCATGGCTAAATGGTGTGCTTGTGAGGGGGTACTTGACTTACAGCATGGCTAAATGGTGTGTATGTTTAGGGGTTTGGCTACAGCATTACATCATAGCTAAATGATGTGTATGTGTGGGACTTTGATATAGTATAGCTAAATTCTGTGTGTGTGAGTGACAACCTACCACGGGACCAGTAATCAAAGAGCCTCAATCCTCACCACTGGCAATAGTGAGGGATGTACAGTATTCCCAGAAGCAGCTCTCTGCATCAAGTGCAATTTCCCTTAAGAGCATACAGAGACCACAGTCAGTCTGGGCTGGTTTCTCCCTCTTTCTCCAGATCCTCAATAAGACTCCCCACTGGCACAGCTATAGAGTTGAGATCTCAGCTGAGTGACCAAGCCAAGACCTCCAGCACCCCCTCTCTCCAACCAATGCTTCATGTCCCTGCTCAAGTAGCTGTCACACGCACACTTTCAAGTTTGATTTATACACACACAAACACACACCTTGGAAAGGCTGGCACATGTTTACTAGTTATGCCCCCCTTTTGCCCAGACTATAAGGTAGGTCTCACTGCCACCAGCCAACTCCTAATCAGCTACTTTAATGCCCTTAACAAAGGGTGTCCAATCTTATTGTGTAATGTTGCTATTAATACAATTAGTAGTATGACCAAGAACAAGGATTGTCTGAGTGCCCCACAGTGTCACCAAGTAAATATGCAAGTACTCTCAAAACTTAAATATCTCTAGACAGATCAGCCACAATGAAAGGTTTAAATATATTTAATAATAAATAATAAAAGAACAAGACAATACTAAATATATATTTACAGTGACATCAGAGTTCAAAGCCACAGGAAATATTTGAAACAGTCTCAAAAATAAAGAAAAATATCTAAACTAAGCTTTGCTATATTCCTGACTATATATAAGAGAATTATATTACTCCCTAGTAACTCACTTACTCAGAGTAAGGCAGATGTGGTAAATGGATCTTCCAGTTGTTGTCAGGTCAAAGACAGAGTGCTGTCTCTCTGTAACAGATTCCTTAAATTAATAAATCTAATATTACTGCTGGGATAGCATGTATAATGACATAATTTCTTGTCATCTGACTCCTAGTTCCCAGGCCCAAAGCAATCACTGATGGCAGCTGGTAGCATTTAGCATCTTCCTGTGAAAATACTTAGACCTCAGATCTTAGGCGGATGTTGGAAGTCGTAAAACAATTGTAGTAATTAATTCATTCTGAAGACAATGAAGAAAGCTTCTCAGCACAAGCCTGTGTCTCTTTCTGCCATGAAGTAATTTAATTTCAGCTATTTTTCTGATGTTTTGCTGGGCTGAAGTTAACCTCTTGTATACCATTTTCCACTGTTAAAATATATACATTTAAACAGTTACAATAGTGCATGTACATATTCCAGTAGGGCAGTAGGGTTACATTTTAAGCACAAGCACTTTATAAAATATCTTTTCAACACACGTCTGTACAAACTTAGTTTGATATACACATGATATATAGTTCCAACACATTTGCAACACAACCATCCTACATAAATCATGTTGATATTCACAAATGACACACAATCCTTTACAAAATTCCAGATAGCTGTAGTGGCAGTATCCCCCCCCCCCTTAAACTCAAGCTAGTTTTTCAAGTGACCCTTGAGACATGTTGCTTGAGAGGGATGAGCCTATCTGGGAATACATTACCCCATACCCTGTTATGACAGCCCATCTGCGTTGGCATTACTAACCCCACTGTGGTGCTGTGCTGTGCTGTCATATCTTATGCCTGCAACCTAGGCTCCACCTTAGTAACTTGACATTTTGCTGGCTGGCATCGATGTAGCCATGATAAGGGATTATGGTCATAGGATCCTAGGAAGTTAATTGGCTATTGGTCTTGAGGCCCTTTCAAGCCTAGCCAAAAATTTAGCCCATGTTCCATCAAGTTGGCCCAGCAGGGACACAGGTGGAATCCCAGGGTGTATTTTCTGTTCCCCATCCAGTTATCCAGGTTGCATTTAAAAGGGGTTAATGAATCCCTCTGCTTGACATGGAGAGGGAGTCTATTGCACAGAAGTGGGGGTCTCTGGGGCACTAATCTGTCCTGCCATCAAGTCTTGTTGATGTCACAGACCAGGTTGAGGTCATGCATGTGGGTTACTTGAATGGAACTTGACCTGCAGATATGCAGAGTCCCATCAAGGTGGGGTCTGAGATTGCTTTGTATGCCAAACAGAGGTCACCTCTGAGGAGTCTATATGAGAATGAGTATTTGGACAGGGCACTGGATTCTTCTGCTGAGGAACCTCTGTTTTCTTTCCAGCTGCCGCATGTGCTTTGTGATGTATATTCCAAAAGGGGCATTGTACACTCAATAATAGGTCTTATAAGGGAAGACTACAGGGATGTTATGACCACCTTGTCCTTGGATGAGATACCCTTACTAATGAGCTGGGCCATGTAGAAAGCTTTCTGTACAACGGAGGCAATATGGTGGTCAAAAGTCAGTTTGCTATCAACCTGGGTGCCCAAGTCCCTCATGACTGCGTGCTTAGGACCTTGTTATTAATGTTATAATTTGTGGGGATATCAATCTCCTCAAAGGGGATGATGATGCATTTTTTGGCATTCAGTTTGAGGCCGTGTTTCTGGCACCAGTCATTCATTTGGGAGAGACCCTCTTGACGGATATCTACCTCATTAGGGGAATTGATGACAGTGCCCAGCTTGCAGTCATCTGCAAACATGGCTAGCCATAGCTCACTGGTTTTGGCCTGCACTCCAGAAAAGTATATCATAAACAACAGAGGCCCCAAGACGGAATCCTGGGGTACACTGCTTGTTACAGGTCTACTACTTGAGGTGGCTTCCCCTATTTTGACTAGGTGGGTTTCATCAATGAGCTGGTTTGCTACCCATCTGGTAATATACAGATTGATGCCTTGTTGAGAGAGTTTATCTGTTATACCCGAGTGGGGAATAGTATCGAAGGCTTTGGCCAGGTCAAGGTAGATGGTGTGCACCATCTTCCCCTCATCCATGGCTTTAGTGACTGTCTCAAAGAAGTCAACCAAATTTAACAGGCATGACTTCCCTTTGATGAAACCAAGCTGTGTGGGATTGAGTCGACATAGTAACCAATGGTGGACAAAGTCCAAAAGTAAACCGCGAGATAACAGGAACTGGATCCCAATTGTGGTAAAATTATTTCCAGTGATAGGATTCTGCTGATAGATGCAGTCTGGTTTCACTTTCTGTATGTATTCCTGTACCTAGGGATCAAGTGTTTGTAGGTTGTCAATGTGCTTGTTAATGAGGTCCATGATAATCCGATCCATGGCCTTGGAGAGCAGGCTAGTTAGGCTCATGGGTCTACAATTTCCTGGATCAGTGGCCGCTCCACGTTTGTGCAAAGATATGACAGTGGCTGTCCTCCACTCAGCTGGGATGATGCCAGTACTCAGACTTTGGTTGAATAGGGTGCCTAATGGTACTGCAAGTTCCTGCCTGAGTTCATGTATGATGCAGCCTGGGATGTTATCGGGTCCCATGGAGGATTTATTTTTTGCCTTTGTGAGGGTAGCAATGACTTGCTCCCTAGAGATAAGGGGAGGGGAGCAGATATTGGGGATGTACTAGTTTACTGATGGGGGGACAGAGGTGTGAAGTTTTCACTGAAGCGGTCTGCCTCAGGTTGGCTATATCGATGGCATTTGTGTATGTGATGTCCTTGTCCACCAGTTCTGAGCAAATCTGAGTGCTTCCTTTGAGACTGCAGACATATGTGAAGAAGGCCTTATGACTGTCTTTAGTAGATGTGGCCAATTTGGACTCAGTTTGCTTTGGAGGATTTCACTACTGCTCTTCTTTGCTTGTTTATGCTAAGGAGAGATTGCTTCCATTTAGGCACCTGCTCCTTCTTTGTCTTGGACAGCATTTGTTTTCTTTTTATTATAGAGTTTATTTATTGCAGATGTTCACCAGACAAGTTTACTCTTCCTTAAAGCGGAGGATTTTGTCCTGTCTGGTATTCCTGATTCCATGCAGCTATTAAAATGCTCATATAGTACTTTGGTGTAGGTCTGGACAAATATGCCAGTTCCTATGGAGGGGAGGGGGTTGTGAAGCTGTTTTTACCTTCTACCAGGAGGCTGTAATTAGTTTTGAAGAAGTTTTTTGTTTAACCCTAGCTGGGGGGGGGGGGGGGGTTACTTCGAAAGTGACTGCTTTTTGGTCACATCTTACCAGTGAGGATGACACTGCAGGGATGCTGCAGTGTTTACTCATGTTGGTTAATACCAAGTCCAAGATATTTTTGCCTCTTGTGGGGGTGTTGACGAGCTGGTCCGAGGCATATGCATTGACAAAGTCAAGGAATCTCTGGGCATTTGTGTTTTGGCATGAGTAGTTCTTCCAATCTATGGCTGGATAGTTAGTCACCCAGTATCAAGGTAAAGGGTTGAATCTTGATAGATTTGAAGAGGTCCAGATAGCTGGAGTGGACATCTTGAGTCAAAGTTGGGGGCCTGTAGCTAGCTATGATTTGAGCAGGGGTCTTGTCAGTGGTTAACTGCACCTGGATGTCTCCTTTGCTTCATACTGTTTGACCAGCCTGGAGGTGTGTAGGTCTTTTATATATATTGCAACTCTACCTCCTTTTTGCTTTGCTGCCCACAGTTTGGGGTCTGAATGTATGGTAAGATGAGTAACCTGGTATGGATGCGGTGCTTTCCATATCTTTGAACCAGGTTTCTGTGACTGCACAAATGACAGCATTTCCCAGGGTTAAGAATGCTTGCAATGAATGCAGTTTTAAGTTTAGACTCCTAACATTTAGAAGCATGACCTTTAATTTCCATTTTGATGGAATTTTCATGTTGGTAGTTTTGACCTCATGGCATTGCCTAAAAAAAGGCACTATGGGGGAGACAACAGCCTTTGCCAGCAGCCTGAAGCCCAAGGGAGACAAATGTAGGCCATCTCTGGAAAAGCATCACGGTTTGTCAGTTATGTCTTCCCAGGCTGTCAGGTACTGTGTAAATACAGTAAATTTCCTTCCATTCAGATAAGGATGAAGTTTCTGCAGTGCCCCCACTATGGGTACACATTACTTTTCTACAGCTGCATAGCATTCCTCCCTGGGTTGGCGTCTATTGCTGAGCTATACCACTGGGTGCTCTTCTCCCTCTAAGCAAACCTGGCTGAGTACAGCCACCACCCCATGGTTTGGAGCATCCACCTGCACAACAAATTCTTTGCTGTAATCTGGACTGGCTAACACAGGCGGTCCTTCCAAAGCTCCCTTAAGCTTCTGGAATGCCTGCTCGCATGCTGTGGTCCACACTACCTTATCTGGCCTGTTTTTCCTTGTCATATCTGAGAGAGGAGCAGCTGTGGTACTATAATTGGGGACAAACTTTCTGTAGTACCCTGCTCTCCCTAAGAATGTCCTCACCTGCTTTTTGGTAACAGGGGCAGGCCTTGCCTGAATGGCTTCCACCTTGGCAGGTTCTGGTCAGATCTTACCACTCCTCACTCTGTGTTCCAGGTGGAAGACCTCTGCCATACCCACCTGACACTTACTGGGCTTAATGGACAACCCTGCCCTCTGTAGTCTCCTCAGCTCCTCCCTGACAAAACTGAAGGTGCTCTTGCTGAGAATGTCTGTAGATGGCTTATCAACAGCTGCTCTAAGGCTTCATCTGTCTTAGGCATGGGGTAAGCATCTGACTCTGTGTGATTATTTAATGTGCTGTAGTCAACACAGAACCTGGTGCTGCCATCCTTCTTTGGTACCAGCACCACTGGGGAGGCCCAGGGGCTTCTGTAATCCTGGATTACCCCCAGTTCCAACATTTCCTATAAGGGGCCTGCTTAATAGGCCTTGGGGGTCCTGTATCCACATAGTGCTGCCCCAGGTGGGTATACCCTGGTTTCCCAGTGAACATGCCCCCAAACCCCTGTAACACTGCTCTGATCTCTCAAACCTGGGTAGGGGATAGCTGCTGGGACATTGCTACCCCTTCCACTGAGGTGTCAGTCTGACCCTCACTGAGGAGATCAGTCACCAGATCCTCCTCAGACTTCTCCTGGTATCCACTGCAAATACTTAGCACCAGGGCCTCCCTATCATGGTAAGATTTCATGGTGTTAACATGGTACAGCTTGTGCCCCTACCTCCTACCTAGCAGTTCTATCCCTTAGTTAACAGCACTGACCTTTCTTACCACTTTGACGTGTCCTTCCCAAGCTGCCTGCAGCTTGTCGTGTATGACAGGAATGAGAACCATAACCTGCTGCCCTACAGCATACTCTCTAGCTCGAGTATTTCTGTCATACCAGACCTTTTTTCTGCGGTTGGGCTTCTGCCAGGTTCTCCTGGGCCAAGCCCATTAGTACCCTGAGCCTTGTCCTGAGGTTTAGGACACATGTTACAACAGACTCTGTGTGTGAGTCATACCCCTCCTCCCACTCATCATAAATCAAATCTAGAGGTCCCCTCACTTTGTGCTCATACAGCATCTCAAAAGCTGAGACATCTGTGGATTTCTGGGACACCTCTCTTTAAGCAAACAACACATGGGTCAAATATTTGTCCCACTCCCTCTTAAACCGGTCTGCAAATCCCTGTAGCATGTTCTTTGGTGTAGAGTTTAACCTCTCCACAAGACCATTAGTTTGGGGGTGGTCTTTAGGGGCTTCACCCCACAGCACTCCCCACAGATAAACCAGCAGGTCTGACATGATAGTGGCACCTCTGTCAGTCACTATGACATCTGGGAAACCTACCCTGCTAAAAATCTCTAACAAAGCATTTGCCTCATTTTCTGCCTCGATGGAGGGCACAGCCACTGCCTCAGGGCATGTGGTAGCATAATCTACTCCCACTAGGATATACGTCTTCCCTGTGGAGCTTGGGGTACCTAGAGGCCCCACAATATTGATAGCTACCCTCTGAAATGGCTCCTCAATCATAGGCAAAGGCACCAAAGGAACTTTGGCCTTGTCTCCTGCCTACCTAGTTACATCTCTGGAAATCCCAGGCCAATAAAAGTTCTGCATAGTACGTCTCTTTGTACACTTTATGCCCATGACCTACAAAGGGAATATCATGGGCTATGCCTAGAAGTGCCGGACTGTAGGCTCTGGGCACTCCCAACTGCTGTATTCTCTCATCCTGTAGCCCTCCCTCAGGGGTCCACTCTTTAAATAGTAACTCTTTGTCCCAGTATACAGATTCCCCTTTTTCTTCAGAATCAGGCACCTCTCTAGCTACTTCCCTCAAGCCTTGTAATGTAGGGTCTGAGAGCTGAGCCTGTCTCAACTTTCTCTTTGTAACCCTTCCCAGTTCCCCTTCCACAGGACGTCTGGTATCCCCTGACAGCGGTGCCTCACTGTCAGCCTGGGTACTACTACTCACCTCTGCCCTTGCAGTCACTTTGTCCAAAGGGACATCAGAACCCACAAGCAGCTGTGGCTTCCATTCAGTCTCACTGCTACAGGATAGCTCCATCCCTAAAGTAGCCACCTCACCAGTCCTGGCTTCGTGTGTATAGTCTGTATGGGTTTTCTCAGGCTGCCAAACCCACATGCTTGTCTCCAAGCTTGACTGCATGTAACTGCATGCACACAGGGTACTGCATTATCAAAATCATTCCCTATCAGGACATCTACAGGGATATCCTCAAACACACCTATTTGCTTGCTTCCTTTTCCACCATCCCACTCAAAGTGAACCCTAGCTAAAAATATTTGGAATGGGGTCCATCCAAAAGATTTGAATGGAGTAGACTGCCCAAGCAAGTAGTGCTCCTCTTTAACTATTGCGGGCTTCATAATGGTTAGGTTAGAGGCTGTGTCTTTCTTAGCAGTGGCCTGTTTCCCATCTATTAAGATAGGATAACCCTTTGTGGTAGCTTGGTACCCTTGTTGTATGCAGACAACTTATTACTGACATTCTGTCATTCCCACTTACTGGCTCTCCCACCTTTTGCTCCCCACCTTGTCTCCGTGGACATCTATATGCTCCATGGCCCCACTGGTTACATTTAACCCTTGATCTGGCCATGTACCTGAACTAGTGACTTCCCCTTTTACTGGCAGACACTGTCGGGGTGGTTTAGGCTGCCCACCATGGGTTCCCTTAGACCTCTGTGCAGCACTGGGTATCCCTTTTCTGTCCATTGATGCCCTGCTTGCTAGGTATAGGTCTCCCTTTTTTCCCCAACTCATCCGGAGTCCTGCATTTCCTATCTGTCAACCACATTCTCATGTCCTCAAGCAAATTGCTAAGGGCTTGTTCCCTCACCGAAAGGTCTGCCAGCCCTTCAAAAGTGGTGACCTGACACCCACTCACCCACCTATGAAAATAAATGCTTAGTTCAGCAATATATTCACACACACTTTCATCTACCTTGTGCCTATGCTCACAAAAGTTTTTTTTTTCTGTAAGCTTCAGGTGTTAACTTAAAACACTCTAATAAACAATTTTTAACAGTATTATCATTTAAGAAATCAGTATCAGGCAATTTAGAAACAGCAGTTACAGCTTTATCATTGAGTAAAGGGGTCAGGAACTGTACCCAGAGCATTGGTCAACATTATACTCTTTACACATACCCTTTCAAACATATGAATAAAACTTTCAAAATTATCATCCTCTGTAAATTGTGGAAGAAATTTACTGACCTTTATTGCTTCTGGGGTTCAATTACTCCCTTCCCCGTTACCTTCATGACCCTGGAGAAGAGTTAGCATTTCCCTTTCATGTTGCCTCTGCCTCTCATTTTCTTCGGTTTCCATAGGTTCATAGGTAGGTACTAGTCTATCTGCCTGAGGGCATTTATAAGCCTAGCCAGAGTGTGTCGGCTTTCACAGCCCCATTGATTAATTAGCTGATCCTCTGTCAAGAAGAGCCAATGCAGTGATCCCAGGGGTGTATTTTCTGTTACTCATCCACTCATCAAGGTTTCTCTTGAAGAGTGTTAGTGAGGGGCTCTGACTAATGTAGTTTGGAATTTTGTTCCAAAGCATGGGGAGTCTCTGTGACAGGAATCTATCCCTCCAGCATGTTCTATTTATTGTTGTGGTGAGGTTTAGCTCACTAGAGCTCATGGCTCGCAGTGACTTGGATTTCTTTAGGTGGAGCATGTCCATCAGTTCTGAGTTGGACATGGCTGTGTAAGTCAGGCAGAGATCACCTCTGAGTAAGCGATATGCCACTGAGTACAGCCAGAGTTTTTTCAGTCGGACTGCATAGGACATATGTTTGAGGCTAGTAATCCTCTTGGTGAGGTACTTTTGTGGTCTCTCAGCTGTTGGAAGTGTCTTGTGAGGCACATCTCAAATGGGGCATTGTACTGTATGATAGGTCTGATGAGTGACTAGTAGAGGGGCACTATAACCTCTTTATTTCTAGATGTGAACCCTTTAGTAATTAGATGGACCACATAGAAGGATTTCCTAACTACTTTGGCAATATGATTGTCAAAGGAGAAATTACTTATCTACCTGGGTCCCCAGATCTCTTATTACCACTTCTGTATTAAGGGGGCTTCCACCTATGTGGTAATTTTGTGGGTGTTTTGTTTTTCCCAAATGGGATGACTATGCATTTTTTGGCATTTAGCTTGAGGCCATGAATTTGACACCAGGTGTCTGTCTCAGTAAGGCCCTTTTGGAGGATGTCCGTGTCAGCCGGAGAGTCAATTATGGCTTCCAGTTTAGTCATCGGCAAACTTGGTTAGCCATAGTCCTCCTGTGTTTGCCCGTACTTCTGGGAAGTATATGCCGAGCAGTAGGGGTCCCAGGACTGAGCCTTGCGAGACACCACTTGTGACTGTTTTAGAGTCGGACCTGGAGCCCGCTATTCTTACCGCGTGAGTTCTGTCTGTAAGCCAGTTGGCAACCCATCTCGTGACGTAGGGGTTTATGTTCAGGCTGGTGAGTTTTTCTGTAATACCTGAGTGGTAAATGGTGTCAAAAGCCTTGGTGAGGTCAAGGTAGGCTGTGTGAACAACCTTTCCCTCGTCTATGGCCTTGGTGACTGCCTCAAGGAAGTCAACCAGGTTTAGTAGGCATGATCTGCCCTTAACAAAGCCGAACTGGGTCGGGTCAAGTGTTTGGAGGTTCCCAATATCTTTGTTAATGAGTTCTGTGATGATGCACTCCATAGCCTTGCAGACCAGGCTAGTCGGGCTTATGGGGCGATAGTTACCAAGGTCAGTTGTGGCCCATCCTTTGTGGAGTGGAATAACCATTGCTGTGCACCATTCTATGGGCACGTAGCCTGTGGAGAGGCTGAGGTTGAACAGCATGTTTAGTTGGAAGGTTAGTTTGTGCAAGACGCAGCCTGGGACAACATCTGGCCCCATTGATGCTGTGTTTTTGTCTTTTGAAAGGGCTGTTTTCACCTGTGCGTCTGTGATTTCTGGCACACTACACCTTTCCGGTATTGTTGTGGGCCCTTTTGTGGGTGAGAGGGGGGTGAAATTTGCACTGAATCCATCTGCCAGGATGTTGGCAATATCAGTAGGTTCAGTATAGTTTGCGCCATTTTGTGCTAGTTCAGTGCATATCTGCAAGTTGCCACTTAGATTCTTAACATAGCTAAAGAATGCTTTGTGGTTATCTTTTGAATCCTTAGCTATTTTTCTTTTGAAGTTAGCCTTGGATGATTTTATGAAGGACCTTAGTTTCTTACTGATACTGATCAGGGATGTCTTTCCTTCTTGGGATTTGCTTTTTTTCTGAACTAGTTTCCTCCTATTATATAGCCTGTTTTTGGCAGGGATCTACTAGACTGGTTTCCTTCTCTTAGAGGAGTGAGTCTTGGTTTTGCTAGGGATGGCACAATCCATGCATCCTTGTAGGTGCTTATAGAGTGAATTTGTAAAGGTGTCTGCATCTTGGGCAGTGTTATCTTTTAGCACGGGGGCTGTGAAACTTACCAGCTCTGCCTTAAGTAAGGTGAAGTTTGCTTTAGAAAAGTTTTTTTTTACTGTGGTTTCCTTAGTTGGGGTGGTGGTGGGGTGTGGACATACAGAGTGATTAGTTTATGGTCTGATCTAATCAGTGACTGGTTGACCTCCGGTGTGGAACACCTGTTGCCCATGTTGGTGATGACCAGGTCCAATATGTTTTAATCTCTCGTAGGGGAGTTTACCAGCTGATCCAGGGCATTTGAGTTGATGAATTCCAGGAAGTGCTGGGCCTGGGAGTTTGTACTAGAGTAGTTTTCCCAGTTAATGGTAGGGTAATTGAAATTGCCCAGTATCAGGGTGTTTGGTAGGACCTTCATGTTTTCCAATGTCTCCAGAAAGGTGGAGTGATGGTCCTGAGTCATGGAGCGTGATCTGTAGCAGGCCACAATTTGCATTGCAGATTTGCCAGATGTTTGTTGCACATGGATAATCTCAGAGGTATCATGCTGCACCACTTACCTGGAGGTGTAGGTATCCTTGATGAATATGGATACACCCCCTTCTTTTGTGTTTCTGTCCGTGTTCTGTGGCCAAAACATGTGGTACAAGTTGTAGTGCTGGTGTGCTCTCTGGAGCCTTGAACCAGGTGTCAGTTGCTGCACAGATGTCGACGTTATCCAAACTAAGGAGTGCTTCGAGCATGTGCATTTTGAGATTTAAACTGCTAGCGTTGAGTAGCATAACCCTCAGTTTTTTGTTAATTGTGCTGTTTATGGAGGTGAGTTTGACTTTTGAGCCTTGCCTAAAAAAGGCACTATGGGGGCAGCAAGAGCCTTGGCCAGTATTCGAAAGCCTAGGGGTGACAGATGCAAGCCATCTCTTGCAAAGCAATGTGGCTTGTCAAGCATATTGTCCCAGGCTGACAGACACTGGATCCCCTTTGAATGACACCAGAAGCTTAGCCAAATGTTGAAATTGATTTTATTTTATTTTACATTTGTTAACTGGGGGTGTCTGAGTCAAAAAGGCCCTTTTTCAGCAGAGGCCTGGTGAGAAAAGCTTCACATAGGTTCATAGGTAGATACTAGGCTATCTGCCCTAAGGAATTTATAAGCCTAGCCAGAGTGTATTTGGCTTCCGCCTCCCTATTAGATTAGCCTACTGTGCCTCTGTAAAGTAGGTCACAGAAGGTACCCTTTTAATATTAGTTTACTGCGCCTCTGTCTAGCAGGGACACAGGAGAGATCCCAGGAATTAATTTGTGATTTCCCATCCACGCGTCCAAATTTTGCTTGAAGAGGGTCAGTGAGGGGCTATGTCTAACATGAATTGGGATTCTATTTCAGAGAGAGGGGAGCCTCTGGGAAATTAATCTGTCCCTCCAGAATGTCCTATTTATTTTTGTGCTGAGGTTTAGGTCCCTGGAGCGTGTAGCTCTAAGGGACTTGGATTTGTTGAGGTGGAGCATGCCCATTAATTCTGGGTTTGACATGGCTTTGTACGTCGGGCATAGATCGCCTCTGAGTAGGCGGTAAGCAACTGAGTAGAGCTGGAGTTTCTTTAGTCGAGCTGCATAGGACATCTGTTTGTAGCCCATGATCCTCTTGGTGAGGTACTTTTGGGGTCTCTCCAGTTGCTGCAGGTGTTGGGTAAGGTACATCCCAAAAGGGGCATTGTATTCAATTATGGGCCTGATGAGTGATGAGTAGAGGGGCACAATGACCTCTCTTGATCTAGATGTGAACCCTTTCGTGATAAGGTGGGCTATATAGAAGGTCTTTCTAACCACTTTGGCAACGTGATTCTCAAAGGATAGATTACTATCTACGTTGGTCCCCAAATCTCTAATTATTTCTTCTGTACTTAATGGATTACCACCTATGTGGTAATTTGTGGCCACCTTGTTTTTCCCAAAGGGGATGACTATGCACTTTTTAGCATTTAGCTTGAGGCCGTGGCTCTGGCACCAAGCATCCATCTCTGTGAGACCCTTTTGGAGGATGCTTGTGTCAGCTGGAGATTCGATTATGGCCCCCAGTTTGCAGTCATCTGCGAACTTTGTCAGCCATAATCCCCCCCTGTTAGCCTGAACCTCAGAGAAGTATATACCGAACAAGAGAGGTCCCAGAACTGAGCCCTGTGGGACGCCAGTTGTAACTGGTTTGGATTCGAACATGGCACCTGCGATTCTGACCATGTGGGTTCTATCTCTGAGCCAGTTTGCAACCCATCTTGTGATATAGGGGTTGATATTTAAGCTGGTAGAAAAATTACAGATACATTTAGACATGATCAGTTTACACACAAATTACAAAACACATGTTTTTTACAGTGGTATGCAGCACATCAACAGTTACAGTGGAGAGAACAAACAAAAAAATATTTAAAAATAAAGGTATTTAATAGATTTGTGATGTACAGCTGAAATTTGGAACATGGGTGGAATACATACATAGTACACAGGTGTACAGTACATACATTGTAGATTAGCCAGTGTTAGTGAGAATAGTTTTCAATTTTAATCAAGTACTCTAGGTTTAGTATGTGTACCTTATCCACTTTCACTAGCTTGGGGAGCAATTTGATCATTTTTTCTTTATAGTGAGGTATCATTCTTGTTGAGGGCAGGATGCTACTCAGGGTCAGGGTCATACCAGCCTGGGCTACATGATCAGAGAGCTCCTCCATGTCTCTTTTCATGTAGTCCAGGGAGGTAGATCTCAGGACATTCACACCAACATGAACAATGACAGAGTCATATTTGTACTTGTTCTGGAGTGACCCGAGTGCTTGTGTTATGTGGCGGATTCTGGCACCCAACAGGCAGCTAACAGTAACCTTCTGCTTGTCCAGCCTAGTGAGTGGGATGTCAGTGTGCCTGACTATAGAGTCACCTATTTACTAGTGTGTTAGGTATGTTATTTCACCTTAAGGGCTGTGATTGTGCGGCACACTGATTTTGTGTTTTATGTGTTGTCTGGTTTGTAACCGGAGGTCCAGGTTGTTTGGGTGTCTGCTTTGGAGGTCTTTGATGCTTTTGCAGATTTTTATTTAGAGCCTCCAAGTATGATTTTGTGTATTTATGTGTATTTTTTGCGAGTGCTGGTTTAGTAGTTCTATGTGTGGCTGGAGGTGTGGTGCAAGTGCTAACCTTCTCCTCTTGACTGTCTGTTCCAGTCTTGGGTGGAGACAGCTTAGTTGCATAATTGCATCTCTCGCATATGTTAGTGTTTTGTGGTAGGAGGAGAGGGTTGTCTGTGTACATGATGCAGTTGTAACATTACCTTAGGATACCCAGATTCACCAGCTGGACTGGAGAGTACACCTGAAATTGCCCTTTGGTCATGCCTGAATAGTAGGGTGAGCTGCTTAGTCGCTTGGTTGGTGAGGGGTGAATAAAGAGCCTTGCCCTGCTGAGCAATCAAGTGTCAGGGTATATTAGTGCTTGCTATTAGGTCTGAGCAAGTGCTGGGATGTAGGATGCTTTTTGAGTGCTTAGGTTGAGAGTTAGACTAGTTTCAAGGGAAAAACTGAAGAGGAGACTTAGTGGAACCGGGAATAATTTAACCCTAGCTAACCGGCGCTGCCCAGTGCGCAAAACCGTGCAACTGCGTTTTTTGTAGCAGGGAAATTTAAAGAGAAATTAGCCGAAAAATGGCCAATAAACTACTAACTTCTGGGCTGGAACCTCTCCTCCAGGGACAGATAGACTGCTCAAAGCTCCCCTCTCTCACAGGTGAACAGAGAAACTTCCTTCTATCCAAGTAAGGTATGGGCAACTCAGAAACTTGTAACACAGCCCTGAATTCAGCACTAGCCTGAAAACTGGACTATACTAGCTTAGAAAGGTGGGAAATAAGGAATTTTTTTGTTTGTTTTTTTTGAAAAGATAAGGCAAAAATAGTAAAAATACACTTAAAATAGCTTTAAACGACTACAAATGATCAGAAAAGGCTATTACACTTTAGTGTGTAGCCTACAACAGTTAAATTATTTAAACAAAAAACTACTTTTTAAAACTGCAGGCAGTCAAATAAGTACAATATGTGAAAAAACAAGCTTTTAAATCAAAATAAATGCTGGAAAATCTGCATTTAGGTGGAAAACAGTTAAGTACAGCAAGAAAGTAGAAAAAACTGATACTTAATCACTCAAGTCTCTCTTCTAAGCTAGGAGGCTTGCATCAGTTTAAGGCTTTCTAGTGCTTCCCAGTAGGTTAGTTACAGGAAAGATGGGAAACAAGCGGAGATGTCGTCTTTTAAACCAGAAAGTTGAAAAAGATAGACAAACTGTCCAAATGGTCAATAAATTACAATTTCAGGGCCAAGAACCACTCCTCTTGTGGTAGACTGGCTACCTAGTGTTTACCACTCCCACTGATAAGGTAGATGGCTTTCCTCCAACACAGAAAGGCTTGCGAGGCTCAGAAGCTTACATACAGTCCTGGCTACAATAACTCTGTATCTGGACTAGGCTAGTTACCAGAAAGGCGGGAAACAGGCAAAAGTGCGGCTTTTAAACCAGAAAATTGAAAGAGATGGAAAAAAACCTGCCCAAATGGCCAATAGCTACAATTTCTGGGCCAGGAACCACTCATTTTGTGGTAGATAGGCTACCTAATGCTTACCACTCCCACTAATAAGCTAGAAGGCGTCCCTCCAATACTCCCTCCCTCCAGATGTCTCAATCTCTCTGCTGATTCTAATGCCATCTGTTTCTCCTTTTCTTCAGCCTCCAAATGCCGCAGTCTCTGTGCTGATTCTAGATCCTCCAGTTAAAGTCTCTTTAACTCCACATGGATTTTTAAGTCCTCTGAGGCAAATTTGAACTGTCCATTTTCTGAGATTTGTACATCCCCAAGGTCAGTCTGGTTGTCCTCCTGGTTGCTGGTCTCTGATGCCGTTGTGACTAAGGCTGCAATAATTTCTGCTTTAGTCAGGTTGGCATACCCCAGTCCTTTGGCTTGGCAAATCTCAGCCAACTGGCTCCCTGTCAGCTTGCCATGCTCCTCTGCTGATGTCCTTGCCTGATCTCCCTGACTAAGTAATCTAACAAAAAATAAATAAATAAAACTATTGTGATATGAAACTCTGAATGTTCTCCATGTGGCTGCTTGAGAGTACAAACACCTTCTTTACTGACCACTGTTTACAGGCTACACGAATTCAATATCCACACCACTGAATCCCAGTATGTGGATATCCCACCACTGCCAACCAATAAATATGATGACCCACCACTGGACCAGTAATCAAGGAACCTCAGTCCTCACCACTGGCAACAGTGAGGAACATAACACTGACTGCATCAAGTGCAATTTCCTTTAAGAGCACACAGGGACCACAGTCAGTCCGGGGCTGGTTTTCTCCCTCTTTTTCCAGAACCCTAATAAGACTCCACACTGGCACAGCTATAGCGTTGAGATCTCAGCTGAGTGGCCAAGCCAAGACCTCCAGCAACCCACTCTGTCCAACCAATGCTTCATTTTCCTGCCCAGGTAGCTGACACATGCACTCTTTGCGGTTTGATTTACACACACATAGAGACACAGACACACACACACACACACACACACACACACACACACAGACACAGACACAGACACAGACACACACACACACAGACACAGACACACACACACACACACACACACACACACACACAGACACACACACACACACACAGAGACACACACACACACACACACAGAGACACACACGCACGCACGCGCACACACAGACACACGCACGCACACACACACACACACACACACACACACACACTTACTAGCTATACCCCCTTTTGCCCAGACTATAAGGTTATCACTGCCACCAGCCAACTCCTTATCATCTACTTTTAAGGCCCTTAACAAAGAGTGTCCAATCTTACTGAGCAATGTTACTATTAATACAAATGGTAGTTTGACCAAGAGCAAGGGTATTAGGAGTGGCCCACAGTGTCACCAAATAGATATGCAAGTACTCTCAAAACTTAAATATCTCTAGACAGATCAGCCACAGTGAAATGTTTAAATATATTTAATAATAATTAATAATAAATAATAGAACAAGAATACTAAATATATATGTACAGTGAAATCAGAGTTCAAAACCACAGAAAATCTTTAAAACAACATTGCACAGCAGTCTCAAATAAATAAAGAAAAATATCTAAACTAAGCTTTGTTGTATTCTTGACTATATTTAAGATAATTATACTATTCCCTAGTAACTTACTCCGAGCAAGGTCGATGTGATGAATGGATCTTCTAGTTATTGTCAGGTCAAAATAGGTATAAATCCCTATGTCACAAGATGGGTTGCCAACTGGCTCACGGACAGAACCCACACTGTGAAAGTAGCAGACTCCAAATCTGACTTCAGACCAGTGACAAGTGGAGTACCACAGGGTTCAGTCCTGGGTCCTTTCCTGTTTGGTATCTGCTTCTCTGAAGTACAGGCTAACACAGAAGGTCTTTGGCTAACAAAGTTTGCAGATGACTGCAAACTGGGAGCCATAATTGAAACTCCTAACGATATGGACATACTACAAAAGGGCTTCACTGAGACAGATGCCTGGTGTCAAAGCCATGGCCTGAAGCTGAATGCCAAAGAGTGTATTGTCATCCCCTTTGGTAAAAACTCTGTACCCATGAACTACCACATAGCTGGTAGTCTACTTAACGCCGAATATGTGATGAGACCTTGGGACACAGGTGGACAGTAGTCTCTCCTTTGATAATCACATCGCCACAGTGGTCAGGAAATCCTTATATGTGGATCACATCATCACAAAAGGTTTCTCATCCAGAAAAAAAGAGGTCATTGTTCCCCTCTACTCATCACTCATTAGACCCATTATAGAGTACAATGTTCCTTTTGGTTTGTACCTCACAAGACATCTACAACAATTGGAAAGACCACAGAAATACCTCACAAAGAGGATTACTGGCCTCAAACAGATGCCCTACACAGACCATTTCAAAAAACTCTAGCTTTACTCCATCACATATCGTCTACTCAGAGGCGATCTCTGCCTAGCATACAAAGCTATGTCAAACCCAGAGCTGTTGGACATGTTCCACTTAAAGAAATCCCAATCCCTCCGAGCTACACGCTCTAGGGACCTAAACCTTATCACCACAATAAACGGAACATGCTGGAGGGATAGATTCCTGTCCCAGAGACTTCCCATACTCTGGAACAGACTTCCTATCTATGTCAAACAGAGCTCCTCATTAGCACTCTTCAAGAAAAATCTTGATGATTGGATGGGAGATAGGAAATTCACCCCAGGGATCATTTCTGTGGCTCTGCTCGACAGGTGCACAGGAAAATAATTTTTTTGGGTGGTGAAAGCCAGGGTACATTTTTGGCTAGGCTTATATAGGCCCTTGGGCCAATAGCCTAGTACCCTCCTATGAACCTAAAGACAGAATACAGAATGCTGTCTCTCTCCAAGAGACTCCTCAAATTAATATTGCAAATATTACTGCTGGGATAGCTTGCTGAATGACATTTCTTGTTATCTGACTCCTAGTTCCCAGGCCCAAAACAACCATTGATGGCAGCTGGTAGCATTTAGCATCTACATGTGAAAAATACATACTGTAGACCTTAGATCTTAGGTAGATGTTGGAGATCATAAAGTAATTAGTTCACTCCGATGACAATAAAGAAAACTTCTCCGCACTGACCTTTGTCTCTTGCTGCCATAAAGTAATTTAATTTTGGCTATTTTTCTGAAGTTTTGCTGGACTGAAGTTAACCTCCTGTATTCTAGTTTCCACTGTTAAAATATATACATTTAAACAGTTACAATACTGCATGTACATTTCTGTTCTGTTCCAGTAGAGCACACTGTGGTTACATTTTAAACACAAGCACTTTATAAAGTATCTTTTCAACATGTGTCTGTATAAACCTAGTTTGATATACACATTATATACATTTCCAATACATTTGCAATATAAGCATCCTACACAAATCATATTGATAATCACAAATGACACACAGTCATTTATAAATGCCAGATAGCTGTGCTGGCAGTATCCCCCCTTTGTCACTGTGTGTGTGTGTGTGTGTGTGTGTGTGTGTGTGTGTGTGTGTGTGTGTGAGAGAGAGAGTGAGTGCCATGGCTACATGGTGTGTGTGTTTGACTTAGTGGCTAAATGGTCTATGCATGTGTGAGACTTGTCTACAGCATAGTTAGTGTGTGTTGGGTGACTTGACTACAGCATGGCTAATTGGTGTGTGTGTGTGTGTGTGTGTGTGTGTGTGTGTGTGTGTGTGTGTGTGCATGTGTGTGTGCATGTGTGTGTGTGAACGTGTGTACGTGCAATGGGGGATTTGGCTGCACCATAGCTAAAAGTTTTTTGTATGAGTTGGCTAATGTATAGCTACATGGTGTTTATGAAAGAGCTGGCTACACAATGGCTAAAAAATGGTGTGTGGTTAGGGAACTCTGCTACAGCATTGCTAAAAGATGTGCATGGGGCAAAGGCTGCAGCATGGCTAAACTTTGTGTGTTTGTGTAATGGGGGACTTGGCTATAGTATGGCAATTTTTTTGTGTGTGGTTATGCTGGCTACTGTACAGCTACATGGTGTTTTGTGTGGGCGTTGACTACAAATTGGCTATATATGCAGGTACCTGGGACTTTGTTTTGCATCATGACTGAATTGTGTGCACAATTGGGCATTAACTCTTTGTCACTACTTAATGGTGCGTCCATGTCTGGGACTTTACTTTTCACTGTAACTGATTGGTGTGCATGTTGGGAGAGCTTGTTGTACCGTGCATTTATGGACTTGGCTACATGGTGTATGTGTGTGTGTCTCCTTGCTACTACATAGCTAAATGGTGTGTGTGTGTGTGTGTGTGTGTGTGTGTGTGTGTGTGTGTGTGTGTGTGTGTGTGTGTGTGGGAATCTAGCAACCTAGCAGTGTGTATGTATTTGTGTGCACGTCTGGCTACCTAGTGATGTGTGTTTGTGTGTGAGCCTGGCTACCTAGTGATGTGTGTTTGTGTGTGAGCCTGGCTACCTAATGGAAAGTGTGTGTGTGTAACTACCTAGTGGTGTGTGCATGGATGGAGGGGTCTGGAGAATTTGGCTAACTTGCACGTGTGTGAGAGTAACTACTTAGTGGTGTGTGTAGGAGGCAGTCTGGCTACTGTGTGTGGGGGGGGGCAAGGAGTCTGTCTACCTAGTGTGTGTGTATCTGTGTAGGGGAGAGTCTTGCCATATGGTGGTGTGTGTGTGTTGAGTGTGGAGTCTGGCTACTTTGTTTGTGTGGTAGAGTCTGGCTACCTTGTGTGTGTGTTTGTGAGAGAGTCTGGCTGCAAAGTGGGATGTGTGTGTGTGAGTGGGTCTTGCTACCTCGTGGTGTGTGTGTGAGAGAGGATCTATGTAGGGGTGTGTTTTAGAGGTGTCTGGCTGCCATGCATGTGTGCAGGGGAGTCTGGCTATGCAGGGATGTGTTTGTGTGGTGGCTGGCTACCTATTGTGTGTGTGTGTGTGTGTGTTTATGTATGTGTTTACCTAGTGGTTTGTATATATGTGTGTGTGTGTGTGTGTGTGTGTGTGTGTGTGTGTGTGTGTGTGTGTGTGTGTGTGTGTGTGTGTGTGTGTTGAGGGGGAAGTCTGGCTACGTAAGGGTGTTTGTGTGTATGTGCCTGGCTACCTCTGGCTTGTGTGTGTGTGTGTATGTGTGTCTGGCAATCTTGGTGTATGACAGGGGGACTTAGCTGCAGCATAGCTAAAATGTTATATTTTGTGTTTGTTACTTGCCTTTAACATGGCTACATTTTGTGGGTATGTGGTTATGGATGGAGACGTGGCTTCTAAATGGTGTCTTTGTGTGGGGGATGACTTGACTACAGCTTGTTAAACTGTGTGTGTGTGTGTGTGTGTGTGCGTGCGGGTGTGCGTGTGTGTGTGTGTGTGTGTGTGTGTGCGTGTGTGTGTGTGTGTGTAGGGGAATATTTCTGCAGCATGGCCAAATGTGTGCTAGGGGAACTTGGCTTCAGCATGGCAAATTTGTGTGGGGGTGAAGGGTTGTGGCTGCCGCACGTCAAAATGATATTTGTGGGGGGGGGTGGCTGCAGCATGTAAAAATGGTATTTGTGGGGAAATGTGGCTGTAGTGTGTCAAAATGATGCTTGTGTGATTGTGGGGGAGGATTTGCTGCAGCAAGCAAAATGGTGTGGCGGGTTGGGGGCTTGGCTGCAGTATGGTTAAAGATTGTGTGTATGTAGGGGAACATGGCTGCAGTATGGCCAGATAGTGTGGTGGGGACTTGGCTACAGCATGGCAAAAAAGTATGTGTGTGGGGGCCTTGAGTGTAGCATGGAACAATGGTGTGGGGTGACTATGCTCCAGTATGGCTAAATTAAGTGCAAGTGGGGGGAGGGTTGGATACAGTATGGCAGAATTGTGTGTGGGAGAGATGTGGCTGTATGACAGCAAAAAGGTTTGTGCAGGAGACCACTACAGCATGGCAAAATGGTGTCTGTGTGGGAGGCTTGGCTACCGTATGGCAAAATGGTGTGTGTCAGAGGAACTTAGCCACAGTATAGCCAAATGGTATGATCATGCGTGGGGCTTAGTTGCAGCATGACTAAATGATGTGGGGAGGCACTTTGTTACTGCATTTTTAAATGGTGTGTGGAAAAGCATTTGGCTACAGCATAGTTAAATGGTGTGTTTGAGGACTTGGCTATAGTATGTCCAAATGGTATGGGTGTGTTTGCATGTGTGCAGGGAGACTTGACTGCAGCAAGGCTGAATGGTTTGTATGAGGGATGGGTTTGTATGAGAGGGGACGTGGTTATAGCATGGCTAAATGGTGTATGTGAGGGGGATCATGGCTACAGTATGGCTAAATGGTGTGTGTATGTGGAGTTTGATGTATGTGAGTCTGGCTACCTAGGTGTGTGTGTGTGTGTGTGTGTGTGTGTGTGTGTGTGTGTGTGTGTGTGTGTGTGTGTGTGTGTGTGTGTGTGTGTGTGTGTGTGTGTGTGTACATGTGAAAGAGTCCGTTAAAGATTCTGCCAGCCTTGTCAGAGGGAATAGGATTAGAAACAGTCAAGTGTTTTGAGCTAGTGTTCTTTCATTAAGAAGCAATGAAGATGCAGCTCTGGAATGGTGGAAAAGATAAGTATGAGACAGAGGAACCATTATACACCTTCAACTTGTAGTTGGTTGTTAGGGCAGCACTAGCTGCAATAGAGGCATCTTCAAGAGTCACAATAAGTATGAGGCCACTGGTTTGGGGGTGTCTACTTGTAACAGGTCACAGTACCTCTACATAGATTCAAAGATCTTTATGTTCCCATTTAAACAAATCCTTAAATCCTTAAACAAATCCTTCAATCTACCAGTAGTACCACAGAAGCATAATTCTTCTTCTACAGGGGAATCTGAAGAAGTATGTTCCTCCAATTCAGATTCCCACTTTTCAAAAGAAGAGACCTGGAAAGCATAGTTTAAGCCAACCTCCTCCAGGTCAGCATCTGAATCTGAGAAGGTGGGTAGGAGTCCTCTCTCTCTTTGAATATGTATGAAATGAAGAGACGAGCTGCAGTTGAAAGGCCTTAAGCATTACTTTTACAAAATATAACTGTTACTTTTTTTATTCCTTTCAAGCTGGAATAGAGGGAGCAAGAGATGTGTTTTAACTTCTGAGTTTTCTCTTCAGAGTCTCAGAAGAAGATGTGTGTCCCAAATTCTAGTCTCCTCCCTTGGTGCTAGGCACCACTACAGTACCAACAATCTTCAGGACATCTGTATTTTCCTCCAAATCACTCAAGTGCTGGTCTCCCTTTATCTCGGTGAACATACGTCCAGCCCTAGAGGATGTGTGGAGTGGGAAACATCTCATCAGTTGCCATATGAAGATACTTCGGAGCCTTTCATAGGAAACCAGTACAAAAGTTCAGTTGGAGTTGCACAAGGGAAGGAACTGGAAATGGTGGCAACTCTGATGCAGTCAATGTTGAGGAGTGATAGGCCAGTGACCTCCCATATGACAGAACAACAGATGACACAGGATGAAACTTGAAGAGAATGTAGCACAGGAAGATGCTCTGGAACTTTCCATAGAATGCCCTCAGGAAATGGAGAACAAAGAATGTGCCCTCAGTTTAGAAGAAAATGATCTAAGTGAAGAGTTGCTTGATTTAATAGTAATTAACAGGCATATTAAGATCACTGAAAGAAATAAGACTTCAGAAAGTCAATAAAACCCAAAAGTTAGAAGTTTGATAAAACAAGTGAACATGGTAATTAAGACTGTCCATACAGATTCATGTGATATAACATAAGTAAATAGGATATATTATTGTGCAGCTAAATTAATAACAGATAAAGTCTTACCACAAAAACAGGGTAGTAAGGGAAAGAAAAGGGAGAAATCGAATACCATCATGGAAGTATCGAATAGAGAAAATTATAAAGCAATTAAGAAATGTCACTGTTAGAAGAGTATAGAAGAGGGACTATATCGACAAAAATACTCAGATGTGATAAAAGCAATGCCCAGTATTAGAACAGATCAGGCTCTATCATGCACTATCACAAATAATAAACTAAAAATATCAGCACAGGCAGAAAAACTTAGAAGATATGCAGATAAATATAAAGGAAAAGTACAAAATTGTTTACTGATGACCCAAAAAAGGTTTATAGAGAATTGGGAAACAAGGCAAAAGGAATTGAAACACCACCAAAAAAAAGAAAAAGTAAATACATTTTGGAGAAATATCAATGAAGATAATGTGAAACATAATGATGCTAAATGGATAGAAGAAGTAAAAAAAAGAATAAGACGTTCAAATGTATAGGATATGAAACAGGATGACGTAATGGACAGAGAGATTGAAACAAAGTTAAGAAAATCTCCTAATTGGAAAAACCTCAGGCCCAGATGTAGTACCTAACTTCTGGTTAAAAGTATTAACATCTTTACATGATTTAGCCATGAGTAAGAACTATTTACATGCACACCAGACACCAGCCTGGTTAACAATAGGAAAAAACAATACTCCTAGTTGAGTGAACCTGCAAGCTACCCTAACAGTTATAGACCAATAACTTGCCTTCCAACGACATATAAACTATACATGGGAATTGATGGTGACAGTCATCTAGAAGAAAACTCAATCGTGACAATAGAATAAAAGGGTAATAAAAGAAAGTCCTATGGAACAAAGAATCAACTCCTCAACATTGACTGCATCAGAGTTGCCATTGGAATGGATAAAATAAAAAAAAATTGGCATTCATGGCTAACAATGTATAAGATACACCCTACACTGATAGATGACATTACAGTGATCATGAAATGGTAGAAAGCCACTTTGCAGTTAAGTCATGATGAAGGACAAGTTATTGTTCCAGGGATAAAAATTCAAGAATATTCCAGGGAGACTCTTTTCACTGCTGCTATTTTGTCTTGCCTTTAACCCATTAAGTTGTCTACTTAACAGATTAGGTCATGGCTACAATTTGGCTCCCAGAAAACAAAAGTGTAAAGACTTCTCATCTTCTTTTTGTAGATGATTTAAAACTGTATAGTTCATCAGATGAGCAACTAAAAGCACAACTGCAAGTGGTCAAAACATTTTCAGATGATACAAGAATGTCATTTTGGTTTGAGTGGCCACGGTGGTGCAGTGGTTAGCATTGTCGCCTCACAGCAAAAGGTTCTCCGGTTCGATTCTCAGCTGGGGTGCCTTCTGTGGAGAGTCTGCATGTCCTCCCTGCAGTCATGTGGATTTCCTCCTGGTGCTCCAGTTTCCTACCACATTCGAAAGACATGCAGTAGGTGGACTGGATACTCTAAATTGGCCATAGGTGAGTGTGTCTGTGTGCATGTCTATGTGTCTTTGTCTGTGTGTCTATGTCTGTGTGTCATTGTCTGTGTGTGAGAGTGAGTGGTACGAATGAACTACCAAGGCAGAGCTAGACACACGGTGGTGTAAACCTTGGCTGGAGATGATTGTGACTGATGAAATGACATTCCCATCCCCATGTGCAAAATGGGAAAAGGGTTTGAGAATGGATGGATATGGTGTTGATAAATGTGCAAAAAACAAACTTTAAAGCAGGAAAGCTACAGCACCTTGAAAACATCAGCTTGGGACAGGAATGTGATATGAAAGAACTTGAGCAAGAGGGAGTGTATAAATATTTGCGAATTGAAGGATGGACAAATGCGAATAAAGCTCAGTAAGGAATGTTTTAGAAAACTTAATACTAAAAACAGTATTGACATCTAGGAACAAAGTTCAAGCTATAAACCAATTTTCTCTTCCTGTCCTAATTTATAGTTTTGGAGTGACTAGCCCCAAAAGGTGTTTAGCTAACACCTGAGGAATGAAATCCTGTGTACATGTTGTTTGAGATCTCTCACCCAAGTGAGAGATTCCTGACGATTTGAAAAAAGACTGCAAAGATAAGCAAGTCATCTAAATATGATAAAATGTATATATCCTTTAGCCTGCACTGGGCTATAAGTGGGGTTAGGCAGAGAAATGATTATGTGATCAAGATGCACAAAAAAGTAAGGAATGCCTGAAGTCTGGATGGATGGGTTATGCAATGATTTTTTTTTTTAATCTAGTGTTACCAGGAAATTTGAATGAATGAAGAAGAGGTAACTGGTTTTGAGGTAACATCATTTTGATTTTGGGCACTATCACAAACAGGTTTAGAAAAGAAAGATCCAGAAATGGTCTCCAAGCATTTTCATTCTTTGGCACTAAAAATATGCTTAAATAAAAACATTTCCAACCTGGGAAAGAGGAATTGATTATATCACTCCCTGTGACAGCATGTTTTGAATTTCAGGGAGGAGTAAGAGTCTGGTCTAGTAGGTAAAGAATTGCCATATGTAAAGGAGGGATTTCCTCCAACTGCTGCCTTTACCCATGATGAATGATTTTCAGAACACATTTGTCTGAAACTGTTTCCAAAGAGAAAAGTGGGGATTCCAACTTTCTGGGAGAGTGGAACAAGGTCCCTTAAATAGTCATTCTGACTTTTTGGACTGTCTTTGGTTGGGGGGGATCCTGAATTCTTTAAAAGTCTGTTCACAGCATTTTGTTGAGAGTATTTATTTTCTTTTTATGCCAAAACTGCATGAGGGGTTAGAGAATCCCTAAAAACATTTGGAAAAGGAGTGCTAAAAAAACTTCATCCTCCTTTCATCACAGCAACAGAGTAACCACAGATTAAATCTCTATCCAAAGAAAAACTTAAAATCTCACTTTTCACATCATCTAGGAGGTTCTGAAATCATAACCAAGCAAACCTTCTCAAAAGAGTATGAGAGGACATAGCCCTGGAAGAGGTATCGCAATATAAGCAAAGACTAGTGACTTGCTGTGTGGAATAAAGTAAAGAATTTAAAGCAGATTATCCCCACAAGAAGAAACTCCAGACAAAGCATTCCTACATTTAGTCTGAATAATATTTAACACATGAGCCTGCAAATCAAAGTTGTAGAAGCATATACATTTTCCCCCTACTTATAAATAATCTTCCCATCATTGCCAGAAAGAGTAGGACTGGAATTAGCCAAATGTTTAGCAGCAGTGAGGCTAACTAAAGCTATAGGTGCTGGGTCATGTTTGGGAAGAGTATATAAAAACTTAAGATTGAGGAACTTTATGCATTCCATCTGCCTTTTTAGGGCAGCAGGTTGACTATCAGGGAAATTGCAGCTAGAAGACACACAGGCATCCTCCAGAGCTGATAGAACTGGGGGAATGGGTAAAGGTTCTAGAAATTCCTTCTCTAACCACTCATAGTATTTCTGAGGGACTGAGAAACCTGAGTGTCCTGGTAAAACCACTGGCATATTCTGGAAATAGTCTCAGAGAAAGAGTAACCCCACAGTGAGAATCGGAAACGTTGCTCTCGTTTCAGTCTGAATCAGAAAAATGAGTAGAAAACCCTCTATCTGTCCCTTCCTCTTTACTTCCAGATTCAGAATCTTGAAACTCTTCAGGCAAATATGTATCCCTCTTTATTTTACCAGAAACCATGCAATAAGAAGGATCAATAGCCTAAACTAAACCCTGAGCCAGACCCAGTGAACTACTCCTAAGGAAATTTGAGGAGTAGATTTATTTTGTTTGTTTATTGACATTTGATTACCCCGGTGGTGCAACGGTAGTGTTGTCGCCTCACAGCAAGAGGTTCTCCAGTTCGATTCTCGGCTGGAGCTCCTTCTGTGTGGAGTCTGCATGTCCTCCCTGTGGTCGAGTGGCATTCGAAAGACATGCATGAATGGGCGTGCCTTCATTGAAGGTTGGGCATTGGGCTGGCACCTCGGCACCGTAAAAACTACTTCCAATCATTAGCAGACCGGAGTTCCGCTGTGGTGACCCCTAACAGGGAAAAGCCGAAAGAAGAACAACATTGACATTTGATTACCGGTCAAGTCCAACTGGGTAGAAGACCATTTTCAGCAGAGGCCCAGAGACAAAAGCTCCGAAGTATTACAAAGCATTTTAAGAATAATAATTTCACAGTCCTTAAATGTAATACAAAAAAACTGGATACTTGTTTAGTTTTCTTTTTCTTTTTAACAAGAAAAATGCAGCCAACAGTGTTGTTAAAGGTAACAGCAGCTTCCTCAGGGATGGGAACAACATAATGACTAAACAATAAGCACACCAGAAGACAACCACTCAGAAATGTAGAGCAAATCCAAAAAACAATATGGTAGCGATGGAGTTGAAAACAAATTTTAATAAAATGTACTCTGAAAGGTTAAGTGCTTTCGTCTAAAACCAATGTAGACATTATCAGAACCATTCTACAACAATAAAATCCTCAATGTAAAAAGACACACCTCCTCATATAAGTAAGCAGAAATATAATATTGCAACAAAGTATCAAGTACCTGCCAAAACATTTAAAGTAACAACAACGTTAAATAAACAACCAACCTGGAAATTTAATCACAGTATACTATAAAATCCAGGCTTTGTGATTCAATACACTGCTGATGGAAATGGCTTCATTTAAGCCCGGACTGTTGGCAGCATCCAATCTTAACTGCCAAACTAAGTCTTTGTACAGTAAGTGATTTTTCCCAGTCACCCCACAAATTGTCCATGCCCAGGCGCTCCAATATACAAAATTTAAATGTGCAGAAGTCCGCACAATTTAAAGCATGCCTTGCAAGACTGTGTTTGTCATCCCTCCGATTAATGCTATAAAAATGTATTGTAAATACGTTTATTTAGAGCACTGTTGGTCTTACAACATAAAAAGCCAGACAATTCTGACACCTAGCTAAGTAAACCACTTTAGTAGTGTCCACAGGACCCGGAAGCACGTAAACAAAGGCTTTCAAAATAAGCAGATGAAGAAATCAAACAGCTGATAGGTCTCCAAAAAGATCCTTTAAGGTAACCAGGCAAAGTAAAATCACAATATCTTTCAGCCTGACCACATGAGCTTTCTCAAGCACACAACATTGCTGGAAGTTCATTCATTAAATACTTCCAGAATCATCACATGACTTCTGTGAACCTTTTCAACAGGAAAATCACCATATAAGGAAATTCTAAAATACATTCTTTTATCATTAAAAATAATTCATTTTCTAATAATTCATTTTCTAATGTCTTGCTGAATAGCATAATGAACTTAATGAATACAAACTATTAAAATGTGTCAGAAAACAATTCTGTAAAATGTTTTTATAGTTTTATAATACAAATAAGTGCAGTAACCCCTAACCATCGGGGGTGAAATCACTTATTTGTATTATAAAACTATAAAAACATTTTACAGAATTGTTTTATGACACATTTTAATAGTTTGTATTCAATTTTAAGTTCATTATGCTATTCAGTCACCAAGACATTTTTAGAAAATGAATTATTTTTAGAAAATGAATTATTTTTAATGATAATAAGAATGTATTTTAGAATTTCCTTATATGGTGATTTTCCTGTTGGGAAAGGTTGGCAGGAAGTCATGTGATGATTCTGGAAGTATTTAATGTGAATGAACTTCCAGCAATGTTGTGTGCCTTGAGAAAGCTCGCATGTGGTCGAGTGAAAGCGCTTGGAAGATATTGTGGATTTTTACTTTGCCTGGTTACATTAAAGGATCTTTTTGGAGACCTAGCAGCGGTTTGATTTCTTCATCTGCTTATTTTGAAAGCCTTTGTTTACATGCTTCTGGGTCCTGTGGTGCCAAGTGATTTTCATTCTTGGTTTGATTTTGCTTTTAGTTTTGGTGTTTTTTGTCCACTTTAGTAGTGTAACAAAAGTATCTATCACTGGCAAGCCATCTTTGTAGTCTGTCCTGCAGTGTGCCATGGTAATCAGACTCCGTGAATATGCTCTACCTACACCTACCACATTTGAAAGTTTTAATGTCTCCTCCATGGTGTCTCATAACAGGTCTCTTCAGAATTCTTTTAATATTTGATCAATTTTTGTAGGTGCAAGTTGGTTGCTTCTCAAAGAAATCTTCAAGATTATCATCGCTTTGCAGGATTTGCCAGTGTTTAAAAATGATGTTTTTAATATCAGTGGAATCTGAGGAATAGGGCATTACCAAATTAAAATTACTAGGGGAAAATCCATTACCACCAGCAATGCAATCCTCTTGTCTATGGTCTGGCAGTTTGTAAAAACCTTTTAAAATGAAGGGCTCATATCTATCCACTCTTGTTGACCAAACGTCTAACTGAAGTGTGGTAATCAAAGGAACTGGATAACCATGTTCCAAAAACATGGGTTTTAAAATGTCAAACTGTTTAGCACATTCAGAGTTGTCCAAAGTCAACCTTGAAATACGAATAAATTGGCTTTTGATGACTCCCCTTTTTTGTTGATAAGGATGGTTACTCGTAAAGCGAAGTAATGCATTACAATACACAGGTGTCCTGAAAACAGATGTGGTGAATTGACAATTACAGCTTTTGTAAATAGTCACATCCAAAAAGTGTATATTATCTGTTTCCACATTACATTTTAATTCCAAAAAGCTAGTGGATGAACCTAAATCTGAAATAAACTGATCAAATTGGTAACATGTCCCAGACCAAATCAAAAACATGTCATCCAAAAAACATAGGAAGCACTTACAATACTGGAAAGAGTTCATTATAAAGATGGTATCAAGCTCCCACTTAAGGAGAATGGCATTAGTATAAGTGGGAGCATATGCGGCTCCCATTGCCACATCAGAACGTTGTTTGCAGTATTTGCCATCAGAACCACATTACACCAATAAACTACTTTTGAGCATACTTGTGAAAATGAAATTGGAATTTTTTTCTCTAAGGAAAGGAAACTTTCTTTAACAACTTAATGAAGGAGTAGAAATGTTTTTTGGAAAGCATATCTGGTTATGATAACATACGGTGTATGAAACCAGATAGGGGGTGGTCTTGTCATCATGGACACTAATGATTATGTCAGTAGTGTTCATCTTCCTGTGTCCCTAAGTGAAATCAATACAGCCCATAGATACATTAACATGTGGCTTGATGAATTGTTACTTTTTGATGACATTACTCCAGAGTTGTTTTATTATTTAAAGCTCCCCTCTCCCATTGTACCACAAAAATCTGGAATTCCTGAAATTCATTCCAGTGTACAAGATCCACCGTTGAGACCTATAGTGGCTGTGGCTGGATCAATTACTAAGCCTTTTGTGAAATATATTGATTTAAAATTAAAAAATTGTTCCAGGATTCTCCACACATACTTTGTGGCTCATGGAATTATTTTAAATAAATTACTCAGTGTTGATTGTGATGGTACTGATTTTTTAGTTACCTTGGATGTTAAGAACCTGTTTACAGTAATCCCACATGAGGTGGGCATGGCATGGTTTAGTGATGTAGTTCTCAGATTTGATTCAGTGTCAACCAATGAAATTAGACTTGTTTGTGACTTTATGGGAACTGTCCTACAAAACCATTTTATTTTTTTCGACGGCAAATATTACAAACAACGTTCTGGTGTGGCAATGGGAGCTGCATGCACTCCCACTTATGCTAATGTGGTTCTCCTTAAGTGGGAGCTTGCAGTGAACTCTTTCTAGTATTGTAAGTGCTTCCTGCATTTTTTTTGGATGAAACCTTTTTGATTTGGTCTGCAACACGTAACCAGCTTGATCAGTTTGTTTCAGACTTAGAATCATCCACTAGCTTTTGAGAGTTTAAATGTAATGTGGAAAGACATAATATACACGTTTTGGATGTGGCTATGCACAAAAGTAATGATGGTCAATTCACCACGTCTATTTTCAGGAAACCTACGTATTGTAATGCATTACGTCACTTTAAAAGTAGCCATCCTTATCACCAAAAAAGGGGAGTTGTCAAAAGCCAATTTATTTGTATTTCAAGGTTGACTTTGGACAACTCTGAATGTGCTAAATAGTTTGACATTTAAAAAAAACACGTTTTTGGAATGTGGTTATCCCATTCCTTTGATTACTGCACTTCAGTTAGAAGTTTGGTCAGCAAGAGCAGATAGATATGCACCCATCATTTTAAAAGGTCTTTACAAAACGTCAGACCATAGACAAGTGGATAGCATTGCTGGTGGTAATGGATTGTCTCCTAGTAATTGTAATTTGGTAATACCCTATTCTTTAGATTCTACTGATATTAAAAACATCATTTTAAAACACTGGCAAATCCTGCAAAGGGATGATAGTCTTAAAGATCTTTCTGAGTAGTGACCAATTTGCACCTACAAAAATAGATCAAATATTAAAAGATTCTGGAGAGACATGTAAAGAGAAGCCATGGGGGAGACATTAAACCTTCAAATGTGTTAGGTGTAGGCAGTGCGCATTTATTGAGTCTGATTACCATGATACACTATGGACTAGAATACAAAGATGGATTGCCAGTGATAGATACTTTAGTTACACTACTAAATGGTTTACTTAGCTAGGTGTCAGAATTGTCTGACTTTTTATGTTGTAAGACCAACAATGCTCTAAATAAATGTATTTACCAACATTTTTACAGCATTAATCAGATGGATGACAAAAGCAGTCTTGCAAGGCATGCTTTAAATTGTGCGGACTTCTGCACATTTAAATTTTGTATATTGGAACACCTGGACATGGACAATTTGTGGGGGTGATGGGGAAAATCACTTATTGTACAAAGAATTAGTTTGGCATTTGACTGGATGCTGCCAACAGTCCAGGCTTAAATGAAGCCATTTCTATCAGCAGTTTATTGAAAAACAAAGCCTCTATTTTATAGTATATTGTGATTAAATTTCCAGGCTGGTTGCTCATTTAACGTTGTTCTTACTTTAAATGTTTTGGGGGGTACCTGATACTTTGTTGCAATATTCCATTTCCATATACTTATCTAAGGGTGTGTGTCTTTTTACATTGTTTATGTATTTTATTGTTGCAAAATAGTTCTGATGATGTCTACATTGGTTTTAAATGAAAGTGTTTAACCTTTTAGAGTACTAAAAGTTTGTTAACCATTGGGGGACCCCAGTAGCTGCAGAGGATATGGTTAACCCCATTCCATAATGGCTGTAGGTGCTACACCAGAGGTATCCAGGGTAAAAGATGAGTAGCCTGAGGAACAAGCTATGACCAGAGCAGACTCACCAACTGCTCACTTAACTGCTAGCCTACTGTGCCGACAAAGGCCGTTTGCTTTTCTTTTTGTGATTGGAAGATGGACTGATTGTGCGACTTGTAGGAAGTTCCATGGTCAAGTTGAAAATGATGCCTCTTTCCAATGGAAAACAATCAGCAAAAGCCAGTAAATATTTAAATCTTTAAAAGTCATTTTTTCTACTAAAATACAGTAGAAAGCACTTTAAAACAGTTAGCCAGCCTCAAAAGTAAAATAAGCACAGTTTATCCACATAAAATGTTTTTCAGTTACCTGACAGGAAAAAGGAACACCCCAATTTAGAAGTATAGTTAAGTCATGTGACAGTCCTTTAAAACATGCACACCAGCCATGAAAATAAGTTTCCTAAACAAGAAAGTGCAATAAAACAACATTTTTATAATGTGCAAGGTTTTACCTGGAGGGAACTTATCTGCCCAGCACAAGAACAGCAGAAGCTGACTGTTGATCCTTGAACAACCGAAGAGGAGCATGCTCTTCAACAGGAAAGCTCTGAAGGGCTTGGCACCCAAACTTGTCTTTTTAGTGAGCTCAACTCAAGCTATATAATGGTTTGGGTGCATGGAAAGTGCCCTAAAGCTTTGGAAGTTGGCAGGATAAACATCTGTTGTGTCTCTTGACAGTCTTAAGTTTGAAAGCCAAATCAGTTGAGCATGAGCAGATGATGTGTTCCTCGATTAAAAAGAAAAGGCAGGATGTTTGAGAGTTTCTAAGGTCTCTGATGGGCACACAAGCACTTAACCCTTTGTCAAAGACATAAGAACCAAAAACGGCACCACTTATCACAAAAAAAAAAAAGTAAGGATGTCTTCGGCAATTTATCGACACTTCGTTGACTGCTAAATCACTGAAAACACAGCAAAGACTGAGTCTTACTGATAGTTTCAGCAATAAGAAAGTTCTGAATTTTGGTGCCGATGTAGCTTTTATACCAGCACATTGTTATGCCTTCTTGGACTTAAAGGTGCATTGAAGGTACCCTAAAGCTGTCAGTACTGTCCAAAGGTTTGATCCTTGGCAGGGCTCATCCCATACATCTTAGGCTACTGCAGCAGTGATGTTATGACAAACATCATCCTGGTTTGTATTCCAATGATAGCAGAGGTGACATTTTCAGTTTTCATGATGTGTTCTCTTTACACCACTGCAATTTCTTTCCTACTGGTGTTTGGAAACTATTTCTGTCTGTTCCCATTTATCTAAAGTTACTGGACATACCCCCACCTTCCTTGCTGATACTGACTGTTCATATGAGAGCTGACAGTAAACTAAAGGACGAATAATGCTCAGAGTTCCTTAAATTGCACTCTCTCCATGTGCATTTTCCCGACCTTTTCATATAAATTTGGTTTTAGTGCATGCCAGTGAGTATAATGCCATACAGTACTTGTTTTTAGTAATGGAGCATTCTTACATGCATACATACAAATATTTCAAGCATGGACATTAATTCCCTTCTAGCTTGCCAATATACCAAAACACTTGTTCCCATAATAAGTGTCCAGGCTCGTCTTAAAAATATCTAAACTACTACTTGCTTTAATATAATTTGGTAATCTGTTCCATGTATCAGCTACTCTGTCAGAGAACCAGTTAGTACACTTCTCATTCCTACAGAATCTTCTACATACATTGGCTGATTCTCTACTACTTTTTATAACCCCAAACATTCCCAGATGCAGTTGTCTTGCAATAGTCTATATACCTGAATAAGATCTCTTCTTAGATATCTGTAAGAGACACTGTACAATTTCAGATATTTTAGATTTTCATAATAACTTAAATTTTCACATCCATGGATGTCCTTGTTATATTTCCACTGTACTCTTTCCAGTTTACTCATGCTTGTTTTCTTATAAGGTTTCAATATTGTTATTCCATACTCAAGTTTGGGTCTAATGTAACTAACAAACAATGACTTTATCATTTCTGATTTCCTAAACGTTATAAATCCTTTTATACATCCTATAGTTCTATAACTATTAACCAATTGGTTGATATGATTAGAAAAACTCATAGCTGAATCTACCCTTATACCAGGCCCTTAAATAAGTCTACAACTTCAATCACTGTGTGCTGTATTAAATATTCACCTTTCAATTTATGTTTCCCAAATCTCATATGCTTGGTTTTTGATGTATTTATCAGCATATTATTCTCCTGTGCCCAAATGGACAATTTAGTCATGTTATTTTGCAGGCATGCCTTATCTGTAACATATGTAATCAGTTTACCCAATTTCAGGTCATCTGCATATAGACTGTAGAACACTTTGGATGAAAAAAAGTTAGGTGTGAAAGATGCAATCTTAAGTAAGGGCCTAGGACAAAACCCTGTAGGGCACCCTGACTGTAACCAAGGAATTCACTTGTCCAGTTGCGGTATGATACTTGCTATGTCCTATTTGTAAGCCATGCAGCTATCCATCTTATCAACAGCACAACATCTTCATGGTTGTTTAACATTTTTAGGTACTCCGGTTTCTGAATTAGGGCACAGACTTGGGCATTTACAGTCTATGGCAGAAAAAAAGCGGTGGTAGATGAAAAAGCTGTAAAATGTATCCTATTTTTAGCTACGTTATATCTGAATCACAGCACTGTTCTTGTGGGACATAATGACATGGAATTAGTCGATTGCAGATGAATATTAGACAAGCCTAACTGGCATAATGTCTGTAGAGCAGAGACTCAGACAGAAAACTTCAACATTAAACAATGCATTGGACAATAGTAATAATAATAATGACAATAATTTATACATAGTAGCTGTACTGAGTATGTTTACAACTTATAGCTCTAAATGCATTCATTGTATTTGACAGAACTAGGCCATTTTGACAGAAGATTAAAAAAATAATTATAAAATTATTGGTTACTGCAGTTTATTATGGAAATGACTGATTTTTGTCTCTCTTAAAAGTTTAACCATATGTTCTAGAACTCTGGAATAGTAAACTTTGGAAATAAAGTATGCAGGCCATTTTACATGCAAGGTAGCCAAGGCCTGTTCATTGCATAAGCTGTGCCACTTGTTTCTATGATTTGTATTTACTTTTTAATGCTAGGTGCTTGCAGGAGTGGACCAAATAATCTAAGACAAATCTGTTAACCTAGTTTTCATTATCATCACTGCTTGTGGTGGTCACTGAATAGCAAAAGTTTTTACTGTGAAGAAAAGATCCATCATTTTAATTCTTAGTGATGCCCCATTTCAAGTAGCATTGCTCCTTTAAGCATATTCCTTGCCACTCAAATCTATGCTTCTTGACCCAATTGGTTTATATTCACATTCTCACTTTTTACTTAATTTCTACAGATGTTTAGGGTTATTAAATAGCATAACAGGAGTTTAACCTACTTCTAAATTAGGGTATGATAAATTCAAGGAATTAGTATTGCTTTCAGCCTTAGTTTGCCAAGAGTGCTCTTATCAGCAGCAACAGTGCACCTATAATTACCCCCCTTCAGCACCTGATATGGAGTTACATTTGCCGGTAACATATTTAAGTATTCTTAAAAATTATTTTTTATTAGATGTGTTGCTCCTACTACTACTGGAACATTCTGGGTGTCTTTAATCCAGGTAGCTCAAATTCCAATGAGCATATCTTGGTATTTAATCACTGTCCTTTGGCACATTCTCTTCCTTCAGGTGAGACACATGAGGAAAAGGCATATACAACCATTTGTGTATATGTTTTTCTCCGTGTGTGTGTTTATGCATGTGTATGATACACGATATGTATGTGTGACTGTGTATAATTTGTCATATGTATATGCATATTTATAGGATTTATCAACAAATATATGATAGGATATGTACAAGTATGTGTGCATGATTGATATATGCACACATGTAAGTACAAAGGAACCAAAGTAGTCTAGTTCCTCACTTGCCTTTTTGAGATTTCAATAACAAGATGCTTACCTTGTTATTGTTGCCCTACATAAAAATGCATTTGTGTTCTCCCCTGTGAATACTGCATTGCCTCCAGAATGGAACCTAATACGTTTGTAGGAGAATACTAGGCTAACTGCCCAAAAGTACCATTTTAAGCCTAGCCAATAACCCATAAGACATCACTACTGACCTGCACAGTGGTACTACCTTCAAAGGATTTCATTTGTCTCACTGTTTGGAAGCTGCAGAGATCTTCCTTTCCACCAAGTAATTGTCTTTAAGTTCTGGAAAAGTCCAAGGACATGGCTACATCATCTGGTTTCACTGCAGCATGAGCAAAGAATGCATAAATACAGATTAAAAATCTACATGACATTTTAGCTCTGTGAAAGGGATGTCATTTTAACAGCTCATATCTGTCAGGGATGTTCAGAGAGTTTTTAATAACGCTTGGAAACTGTAAATCTAAGATAGAGCTATGACTGATAGCACCACATGTCAGCCATACGTGAAGATCAAGCTGTCACAAGAGGTTTGAGTCCTACCACTGCAAATCACAGTACCATCTAGGTATGTGGGGGACTAGCTATGGTTTTTGCATCTTCTCTTGTGTGCCTAATAGGTCTGGTGGCCACAAGAGGGCTGGTCTCACAAGTCACATCACTGCACTTGTACCCAACAGATTAAAGTTTGAAAAGAAAAAGTGTACACATCTGATTCAGTAAACAATTCACCAAGTGCAATTGGCTCCAACAGCTTAAAGGGAAATATGCACTGCTGCCCTGGGTATGGACTTCCAACATCCACACCCAGATAAGGACTGCATGATGATAAGTTATGTAGTTGAATCTTTGATACAGTATCCCTGATGATCTAGCTATGTCCCTTTCTCACCACACTTTGAGAACTACAATGTCTTCCAGTGCCCCTTATCAGGATTGTTACTTTCCAAACAAATTATTTTCACACACACAAACACACATAATTCACAGAGAAGGCTGACAGAATTCCTCACAGCTTTCTTCCTGACATGATAGCACTGCCTCCATTCTAGGTCTAGCTAGGATGAAACACACCAATTATTTGACCACTCATTTCAGCCAAATTCAAATGATAACATTTAATAACGCAGTGGTAGTATACTCAAGCAATTTGGCTTCTGAAGGCAAATACTGCAACTTTGCCAATGTACACTGTTAAATGAATTAAGGAAACTAGCCCAAATTCCTAATTAGTCCAAAGCATGGTCAGGTTAGATGTCTTGCTCAATGTCATATAGGCAAATGAAGGATGAGGAAATTAAACCCTGTACCACAGGAAGTAGTTTGTGGCCTTAATCCTCTTAACTAATTGCCAGGACTAAAGAATGAATACTAGCCACGTGATCTTAAAATTTAATAACAAAAGCACAATAAACAACTCAAGGCAGTGCTGATACAACTAAATATGAAGAGGTCAAAACAATGCACTCCCAATGTCAATAATAATTATTATATTGCATTTCCGATACCTATAGTTAATGAGATGTGGTTTGTAAAGGACATTATAGAAAACAGTTGGAAAGTGTTGTTGGGTAATAAGGAATTGATTGCTAGAATAGGTAACATACCTAAATTTACTTACAAAAATGTGTTAAATATAAAGTCACTGTTAGAATTTGACAACAGGAAACTTATTACTGTTACTAGGACCGTTAGTAATAAAAAGGGTACCTATGCTTGTAAAAACTGTAAACAATGTAGATACATTAGTAATAGTTCCTTTGTGACTTTAAAGCATTTGAATTATACTATATGGGCCAAAGAGTATTTCAACTGCAATACTGAATTTGTAGTTTACATCGCTTGTTGTGTGTCATGTAACCATTATTATATAGGAAAAACAAAAAGGGCTTTAAAACATAGGATATACGAGCATAATCTGGCCATTAAAAATAAAGACAAGATGAATTCTCTGGCTAAACATGCTGCATTATGTTTAGATTTTAAGAAGTTTGAATTTTCTGTGGTAGAAAAGGTAGATGAGGTGATGTTTGGAGGGGATTTAAATAATATTTTAGAATGCAAGGAAACACTATGGCAATTAAGCTTAGGGGCTGACAAGTTACCAGGATTAAATGAGTCTATAAATTTGAAGTGTTTTTTATTAAATAGGTAGTATTAGTATATATGCAGACAAATGTCATTATATTTTATGTATTTAATTTATATGTGAAATGATCATTGTATTTTTGTGATTTTGACATGTTCTAAAACTTTTTTATAAATTGAAATTGATTATTTGTTTACCATTTTTTAATTGTTTGTTGTCATTTCCTGTAATTTCAGTTTAAAAGGGAGCATGGGCAAGAGTGTTGTTTTTTCTGATGAAGTTCACGTATTAAATGAGTGAATGAAAGCGCTAAAAAAAACTAACTTGTTTCTTGTGGTCAGTGGATAGACACCTGAAATTTGCTTTTTGGAGTTCAGTTTGGTTCGTGTTGAGTTTGGTCATATTGGTACTCTGGTATTGTTGTACCCCCAAACAGCAGTTGACTAAACACCATCCTCTGTACCCTATAGGGTTATGTACTGAAATGCAGGTTCTCTCCATAACAAGCTTGGGGTTTTCCAAATGGAAGTTATCTACTTACCGTGATGCTGGATTCTTTTCATCCAGGTCTGGCTGATAGGACTGGCGGGTACCAATCCACTTGTCAAACCCAGTCGGCCACTGTTAGTGCTCATTGCCTCAAGTTTCGATTAAGATTTTTTTCCCCGTTATAATCTTTCTGTATACTAACTGTTTTCAGGTCCAGTTTGCTGACATATTACAGGAATATGAAATATTTGAGCAATATAAAAATTAGATGGGTAGAAGAGCTTTAAGCTGGTCTACCAGATCATCAGGAAGGAGTGACTGTATTTGGAAGGGAAATGGTGGGAGGGATGTAATGGTAAGTACATAATTTCTATATCGTTTTCATCCAGTCCATCTGAGCTACCTAAGGAGTCAGAATCCTAAGCCATCTGAAATTCTATGTGGCATCATAACAAGATACCCCTAAGAACTGCAGCTACAAAAGAAGCCTGGGTCTAGAAATTATATCCACCTTATACTGCTTGGCAAACATATGCAGTGTAGACTGTGTTGCTGCAGCACAGATTCATTTGTTTTTAGAATTTCTGAAAAAGGATGTTGGAAGCAGTGAATGACTGTATATAATTAGTTCTTAGTTTTATTTGGAATTGATTTGTTATATGAAGTATTTGAGAATGACATACAGTCAGAAAGCCATTTTGACAAGGTTACCTTAGACTTTTTCAGCATATGTTGTTTGGTGCAAAAAAGACAAATGATTATCTATTCTGAATACTTTTTCCCATTGGAATAAACTCTAAGCTGTGTATGTACATGTAAGGTGCGGAGAATATATTCCCCTTTGTTGGAATGATTGGGTAAAAATGCAAGCAGATGTACTGGTTGGTTCAGGTTGGACACTGAAGCAATTCTATGAGTAAATGAATGATTAGGTCAGAGTGGTACTCTCTGCATGGAAAACATGCATCGAGGACTGGATGATAAGGCTTGCATTTCTGATTTCCAAGATGGCTGCACACCAATCAGCAGCTTAATTTCAGCTCTCCCAGTCTTAAAACAGAAACTGAGAAATAACAGCCAGTGATATTGTCAGCTTGGGCAAAATTCAGTTACTGGCGAGTAAGTACATTGCCTGAATGCTAGCAAAGAAGAAAGTTAAGACAACCAGAAAGAAACTCAACCAGAAAAAGTGAAGAGAAAACATGGCTGGAAAGAATCTTGCAGCTGTTCAGCAAAGAGCAGTTCAAGCTTCAGCTTTGGTTTAAGAGATGGATTCCAACAATTTAGATTAAAAATAAATCAAATGTACTCAGAGATTATTAAAATAAATGCAGCAGTGAAGGATAGCAACTCAGATAACAAAAGGCTGGAAAATAGAAGAATGTTTAACCAGCTAAATTTCAAAAACGGAGGCTGAAATGAAGAAAAGACAGTTTGAGTGTAAGGCTTCTCTATTTTATTTTACATTTGTTGACCGGGAGTGTCTGACTGAGCTATTGTCCTTTTTCATAGGAGGCCCGGGAAGAAAAGCTCCAAACATATACAGTGCAGTAAAAATAGCAATACAGATATAGCAATAGAAATTTTTGGTAGTTAAACTACGTAAGCCACATACATGTATATTGTTGACCGCTAAAACAGCACTATAAACAAAAAGGAGAATGTTAAAAAAGTAGAATAAGTTGTAGGTTTTGGCTTAAAAAGTGAGTTGAGTAAATATAAGGTTTTGTATGCAGAGTAGCAGAAACTTAAAAGGTTACATAAGAATTTCAGGGAGCAGAGTATAGTAGAAGCTCTGGAGGTTGCATAGGAAGCATAGGATGAAGCAGTTAATGGTAAGTTTTAGTAAGTTAGTTTGACTGTACTATAAAAGGTAGGTAATAATCATGGAGGGTGAGTACAATGGCAGGACCAGTGTTTTTTAAAGTCATCTTTGGTTGCTAGCTTAAATAGTTTGGGGTGAGTCAGGGACCTTATTTCTAGTGGGAGTTTGTTCCAAGCAATAAAGGAATAGTAGCTATATAAGTTGCACCCTGTGTTGGATTTGGGTTTATGGATTTTTAGTAGGTTTTGGGTTCAGCTTTGGAGAAATCTGGCAGGGGAATATTGAGAGATGAGGGAAGATAGACTTGGGCAGAAATCAGGCTGATATAGGATGGAGTGTATGATTTGGAGTTGAGATTGTAGGAGCAGGTGAGGTACTTCAGGCCAGTTCAGCTATTTTAGGGAGAGACAGTGGTGAGATTTAAATGTTTGTTGAGCTACAAATGTATCTATTTCGTGGTAAGTTGATTCTAATTTGGTAAGTAGGGGGGAGTTCAGATTTGTGAGTATTTGGGAACAATAGGTTAAGCATGGTAGAAGGTAGGCATGGGCAAGTGAAATCCTAGCTTCAGTAGTTAGGAAAGTGTTGTTCCTGTACAGTAGGCCTAGCTTTTGGTGAGTTTTTTGATACAATTGTTAATGTGAAGATCAAATTTTAGTTGGTCGTTAATCGTTATGCCAAGGAGTTTTGTGCTAATTTCAACTTCTATGGGAGTACTGTTTAGGGACCTTATGGAGAAGGAAAGTTTAATGTGGTTTGCAGTTTTAGGTAGAAAGAGTAGCAATTTTTTTTTTTTTTTTTTTTTGTATAATTCTCTTTATTGAAATTTTTCAACAAATGCATACAATACTGAACATCAAATAAAATACAGATAACCACAGAAAGTACAAAACTCATACAATAAATTCAAAACTATATACACATACTACAATGCCCAATGACTTATTCTATCCATAACTCACAATTTGATGGAGAGAAAAAGAGAATTTTGTCCGAGAACCAAAAAAAGAAAATAATATGAGAAAAATCAATTAAATACAAATATAATTCATCATCATTTGTCATTTGAGAATAGATTCAGACATGATACTCCACCATTCTTTAGTAACTGACTTGAGCTTAATATTGTGGAACAGATATTTGTGAGCCCTGAGCAGTTTAATAGCTATGTGCTTGAAGCCTTCCCACGAGAGGGCGTGTCTGCTTCTCCAATTTAGGGAAATGTAATATTTAATTAACATAAAAATAGGGATCAAAATCTTACATTTCCTTTCAGATAAGCCCGGTGGTGGGATGTGTAGAATGGTAAATTCCCATGAAAGGGAAGATTTTTCATATCCAATTTTCTCAAGTATCACTCTCAGGGCACACTACAGCTTATATGAACATTTGCAACTCCAGAACAAATGGATAATATCATCAGTTTGGTTGGAGCAATAACGGCAATTAGGGGATAGATTGGGATATCGCTTATTCAGAACTTCAGGAGTAAAATACGCGTTGTTCAAGATCATTAGCTGAGTATATTTCAACTTATTGAGAGGAATAGCTTTAGAGCTTCATTTTATAGCCTGAGCTATTAAGTTTTGCGTTATGTCTGGATTGATATTTAACCAGAATTTTGAGACATTGACCTCGTTCTGGAACCTGATTGCCTTGGTAGCCTTGTATGAGTTTGAGGTCATCCCTTTATTACTGAGCAGGATTTTCTACAAAGCTTTACATGTTGAAATATCTTCGTCTGAGACCAAGGGGTGGTCTATGTACTTACTAATCAAACCCCTAACCTGTCTTAGAATAGACAGGTACTTCTTGGGCAAGTTCAAACTGATTCTTAAGTTAGAAATTGTCTGATGTCTATAGGGGAAAAAATCATAGATAAAAGTATTCAAGAGGAGAGGATATTGCCCCAGATTTAACATGCGTCCACTTAATTGAAGGTTGGGGTTGAGGTGAATTGGCTGTAAAGTTGTAAAGGAATGAAGTAGCTTCAAAGATTTGAGTAGGGCCTGAAGAGATTTTATGCTATATAATAGGCCTTTAGTAAGTTTCAGTCTGCCTATATTTGCTTCATCCAGAAAAGGGAGCGCGATGGGACTAAATTTTAGTGATTTGATATAGTTATTACCCAGAATCACCCATGACGGGGCCCACGAATTTTTGACTTTGTGATAGAACGCTATCTTTAAGACTCTACTGGCGTTAATTATCTCATAGTAAGTTTTAAAGTCTGGTAGACCTAGACCGCCCTGTTCTTTAGGATAGATGAGTTTTGCATAGCTAATCCTGACCGATTTGGGGGCCCACACGAACTTAGAGATAGAAGATATAATTTTTTTGAAGAAATTGTTATGTAAGACACTTGTGGTTGCATGAAACAGATATAGTAGTCTCAGAAGAATGTTCATCTTAATCACTGTGGTTCTGGCTAGGAAAGGGATCTTAAGCATAGACCATCTATTGATATCATTTTGAATCTTTGACCAATACCTAACCACATTGTCCTGAAAGTGCTTATGGTTACCTTGGGAGAATTGAATACCTAAATAGTGAAGCTGTTCTTTCGATTTGATCTCTGAATTTAAAGTTATGTTAGGTAGTCTAGCGTGTATGTTTAAGGGGAATATTAATGATTTTTCATTATTAAGTTTGTAATTCGCTAAGTTGGAAAAAGTATGAATTGCAGATAAAATCTTTTTTGGATCCGAGTTAGGAAGTGTGAAGTATATATTAAGGTCATCCGCATAAGCCGATAGGGGAATCTTTAAATTATAAATACTAGGTGGATGGAAGAAAGTGGCTTGTTTGATGAGCATAAATAAAGGTTCCATATACAAATTAAATAAGAGAGGAGATAGGGGGCATCCCTGTCTGACCCCGTTAACCATGTTAATTCTATTGGAAGAGTTTTTATTGATATGAATAGTAGTGTACGCTGTTGAGTACAGGGTTTTTATTTTGTCTTTTTTGATTATTAGTACTGTACTTATGACCAATATATGAGATTGACATATAATGTGAAGTTAACCTATGGAAGCATTTTGTAAATATTGTACATAGTGTGTGAATTTGTAATATGGTTGTGAAAAACAATAAAAAATGTTTATTGAAAAAAAAAAGATATTGTCGGCTTGGGCAAAATTCAGTTACTGGCGAGTAAGTACATTGCCTGAATGCTAGCAAAGAAGAAAGTTAAGAGAACCAGAAAGAAACTCAAACAGAAAAAGTGAAGAGAAAACATGGCTGGAAAGAATCTTGCAGCTGTTCAGCAAAGAGCAGTTCAAGCTTCAGCTTTGGTTTAAGAGATGGATTCCAGCAATTTAGATTAAAAATAAATCAAATGTACTCAGAGATTATTAAAATAAATGCAGCAGTGAAGGATAGCAACTCCGATAACAAAAGGCTGGAAAAATAGAAGAATGTTTAACCAGCTAAATTTCAAAAATGGAGGCTGAAATGAAGAAAAGACAGTTTGAGTGTAAGGCTTCTCTATTTTTATTTTACATTTGTTGACCGGGAGTGTCTGACTGAGCTATTGTCCTTTTCAAAAGCTCCAAACATATACAGTGCAGTAAAAATAGCAATACAGATATAGCAATAGAAAATATTGTTGACCGCTAAAACAGCACTATAAACAAAAAGGAGAATGTTAAAAAAGTAGAATAAGTTGTAGGTTTTGGCTTAAAAAGTGAGTTGAGTAAATATAAGGTTTTGTATGCAGAGTAGCAGAAACTTAAAAGGTTACATAAGAATTTCAGGGAGCAGAGTATAGAAGAAGCTTTGGAGATTGCATAGGAAGCATAGGATGAAGTAGTTAATGGTAAGTTTTAGTAAGTTAGTTTGACTGTACTATAAAAGGTAGGTAATAATCATGGAGGGTGATTACAATGGCAGGACCAGTGTTTTTTAAAGTCATCTTTGGTTGCTAGCTTAAATAGTTTGGGGTGAGTCAGGGACCTTATTTCTAGTGGGAGTTTGTTCCAAGCAATAAAGGGATGGTAGCTATATAAGTTGCACCCTGTGTTGGATTTGGGTTTATGGATTTTTAGTAGGTTTTGGGTTCAGCTTTGGAAAAGTCTAGCAGGGGAATATTGAGAGATGAGAGAAGATAGACTTGGGCAGAAATCAGGCTGATATAGGATGGAGTGTATGATTTGGAGTTGAGATTGTAGGAGCAGGTGAGGTAGTTCAGGCCAGTTCAGCTATTTTAGGGAGAGACAGTGGTGAGATTTAAATGTTTGTTGAGCTACAAATTTAGCTATTTCGTGGTAAGTTGATTCTAATTTGGTAAGTAGGGGGGAGTTCAGATTTGTGAGTATTTGGGAACAATAGGTTAAGCATGGTAGAAGGTAGGCATGGGCAAGTGAAATCCTAGCTTCAGTAGTTAGGAAATTGTTGTTCCTGTACAGTAGGCCTAGCTTTTGGTGAGTTTTTTGATACAATTGTTAATGTGAAGATCAAATTTTAGTTGGTCGTCAATCGTTATGCCAAGGAGTTTTGTGTTAATTTTAACTTCTATGGGAGTATTGTTTAGGGACCTTATGGAGAAGGAAAGTTTAATGTGGTTTGCAGATTTAGGTAGAAAGAGTAGTAATTTTGTTTTCTTAGGGTAGAGAATGAGCTGATAATTAGTGAGCCATGTCTCAACTGAGTTGAAAGATGTCTGGATATTTGTTAGGAGTTCTAAGGGGGAATTAGCAATAGTTATGACTGTAGAGTCATCTGCATATTGGACAATGTTAGATTGAGGACAAGAGGAGTGGAGTGAGTTGTGAAGATATTAGAGTAGAGGTCCAAGTATGGAACCTTGAGGATCAGATAAAAATAACTCGAGGGTAAGATTGGAAGCAGAAGAGAAAAATTGAAAAAACAAAATACTCCCAGTGTACACAGGACTTAGCTTTAATAAAAAAATAAAAGAAAAAGTAAGCGCTTTTACAGACATACACTGTCGCTTCATCAGACTAAAACTTTAAAATGCATCAAATGTTTAAATAGGAATGAATAGAACCAGTTTGTTCCAATTAATTAATCAATCAAGTAATACAATTAGTAGATGCAATTCAAGTAAAACACACATACTTAATTTTAGAATATATACAACTTACAAAGATATATATGCAACTTGCAAAAATATATATAAAACACATATATATATATATATATATATATATATATGTAGATAGATGCTTCTATCTAAAACTAATGTTTAAGCCTTTTTAGTTTCAAAAAGGGTTTCACAGAAAAAGCACCATTTAGTCCTGGAAATTTTTCAGCATCCAACAATAAAATCCATTTCTGTTCCAATGCTTCAACTTTTGTTTCTATGTCGCCCCCTCGTGGGCTAACATTCAATGATTGAATAACAAAAAATTTAAAAATATGTGTTTTGTCAGTGGCCATAACATGGTTTGCTAAGGCATTACTCAACTTTTGATTGCGAATGTCTCTATTATGTTCTAATATTCTGTCTTTTAATAATCGATTCGTTTTACCTACATAAAAAACATGGCATTGCTGACAAAAGGCAAAGTAAACTATATTTGACGTACGACAGTCTGCATAGTGTTTAGCATTTATGGTGAATTTTCTAGTGGGATGTATATATACATAGTTGGAATAAATATATTGGCAGGCAGAACAATTTCTGCAAGGGAAAGTTCCTATTCGAGTAGATTCATATATTCTCCTAGTATGGTTACTATCTTTATTACACAGATGCTGTTTAAGGGACATATTATTTCTAAAAGAGAATGAAGGTACTTTATCAATTTTGTTTCTCAGCTCAGGATTGTTATGTAAAATATGCCAATTTCTTTTGATGACATCACAATATTCATTGATGTCAGTGGAGAACTGAAAAATAACCCTAGGGTAATTATTCAAATGTGCATCTGTCCCTTGAATTTCACATTCATTTACAGCCATATCTTTATAATATGGTTTACATCCATTGTTCCTAAGTCTCCATGCTTCAGTTATAGTGGTGTTTATTTCTTTTTCGGAGTAACCCCTCTGCAAAAAATCTTGTTTAAGCTTAGCCAGGGCATTGTGTGCCTCTGAGTCATAGTTGTGCAGTCTAAGTGTCCTATAGACTTGTCCTTTAAGCACATTACGTGCTATATGCCTAGAATGCATACTATTTCCATGTAGTAATGCATTCTTTCTTGTTGGTTTTTTGTAAATACTACTATGGACCTGATTCAAATCGGATTTAGTAAGGAGTACATCTAAAAAATCTATTTCAGTTGTGGAACATTTATAACAAAATTTTAGAAAATTAGTACTCCTGTTCATGTAAGTAATCAATTCCTCAAGTTCCATATTATTTCCTTTCCAAAGCATAAAGACATCATCCACAAAATGGACATACCAGGCAATGTGGTCACTTAGACAATTGCTTGGAGCTAAGATGGTTGTCTGTTCCCATTGGGTCAAAGTTAAGTTGGCGTAGCTATTGGCACAAGCTGTGCCCATAGCTACGCCATCCTTTTGTAGAAAATAGTCTCCTTCAAAAAGAAATACATTATTTTCAAGAATGACTTCCAATAAATTACATATAAATTTTACATCATCATTTGTAAGGCATCTTTGCCCATTAAGAAAATCTCTAACCATCTCAATGCCCCAGTCATTAGGAATGGACATAAAAAGTGACTCTATATCCAAGGTCACAAACATATAGAAATCCATTGTCTGAATCCTATTATAAAGTCATTCTAAAACACTTTTAGTATCTCTTAAAATAGTATGACATTCTTCTAGAAAAGGATGTAACCTGTTTTCAACATAAATCGATAGAGCTTCAGTACACCAACCACCACCAGAGACAATGGGTTTCATAGGAGGGGGAACCCTGTTCTTGTGTATTTTAGGTAGTCCATATATTTTAGGAATGACAGGATGTGGTGTATTGAAATATTTAAATAAGCTCTCATCTATTAAACCTGTCATTAAAAGGTCAAATACAAGAAAAGAAACTTTCTCCATAATCCCATTAACAATATGTTTAGATATGCAACTGTAAGTGCTAGCGTCTTGAAACAATAGCTTCATTTGATTGATATAAACCTCTCCATCCAAGATAATCATACCATTGCCTTTGTCCGCAGGTTTAATATCAATGGAATGTAGTTCTTTTAGTGCATTTAAAGCATTATAATCACTTTGAGACATATTACAAAAAACAAGTCTAGTGCCCTTATCAAACAAAGACCTGAATTAATTTTCACATACACCAATAAATGTTTGTACTGTTGGATGGATCAATAATGGGCATAATACACATTTATGCATGGGGGCAAGCCCCCCTGCACCCCCCACACCCCCTGCTATTAAAATATACCAGCTCCAAGATCGCACTACAGCAAAGAAAAGGAAATATTCCTGTTCCGTGCTGTATGGAGATCTCCATTTAAGTGTTCGAAGTTTTAAACCTTTGATCATATGGTTTTGGCCATATGAAATTCGAAGTTCTGAAACTTCGATCACTTAAATGGGACCTATATATATATATATATATATATATATATACATACACAATACATACATATATATATATATATATATATATATATATATATATATATATAGATATATAGATATATATATATATATATATATATATTACTCACATATAACAACAAACTTAATTAGCTGGTAACTAAAGAAAACACTACAGAAATGTCTACAGATATACTAGAAGGTTCTATTTAGTGCACACATGAAAAACTCTAAAGAAGAAATTTAGCAAGCTAACCTAACTCCTAAAGGAGGAGGTAGCATAGAAATAAGGAATGATTTTCATGTATTGTGAAAGAGTAGTGCTGTCACAAGATCTGGGGGAAATTAGCCAAGAGAGGGAAGTTATGGGAAAGAGATGATTCAGAGTTGTCAGGACCAATATACAAGGGTTCTGAGGTCAGATTCAACCGTATCTGTTGTCCCACACATTGAATCAGAAGAAAACGGACATCAGATCTGCAGATGAAACATGCTTTCACAATTAGTCAAAATAAACTTTAACATATGAGCATGATGATTCAAAATTCTAAAAACTGAGGTTGCAAAAGCATACATTTTTCCCCAAACTTATCAATTGTTTAACAGTCCGTGTCAGGAGAGACAGTATTAGAATTAACAAAACACTCAGCAGCAGCTGAATTAACTAAATCTATAGCTGCTGGGTTAAGTGTGGGCTGAGTATATAAAATAAAGACTGAGGAACTTTATATGTTCTACATACATACTTAAATGTGTAGCAGGCTGTCTATCAGGTAAACCATAGCCTGTGACAAACACTCCTTCCAATGCTGACAGCATTGCAGGGTTGGGAGGAGGTTCTGGGTATTCCATTGTAATAGTTCATAGTGTTATCTGTGGGACTGAGAAACCTCCATGTTCTCCCAGTGAAAACACTGGAACATTCTAGAAATAGTCTTAGGGAGATTCAGATAACATGTATTCTTCTGAGTCTGAATCGGAAATCTGAGGGAAAAAAATACATCTGTCCCACCACATTTCTCCAGATTTAGTTATCTTGGATCTTTTCAAGAAAAGAGGAATCCCTTTTTCCTTTATGAGAAACCCCCTAATAAGAAAGGCCAACAGCCTGTACAGGACCCTGAGACAGACTTAATAAATTACTCCTGTACAGCGAAACTGGTGCAGGAAACAATGCATGTTTAGTTTTCTGTTTCTTTTTTTGACAAGAAAGTTGTGCCAAGCAGATTTATTAAAAGCAGCAATAGCTTCTCCAGGGATGGGCACAACATTCTTACTAAGCAGGAACACATTCCCTACCCTCCTCTCCCAATAATTGACAAGACTTATTCTCCTTTGCCCACGAAGGGGCCCCAACAGCTGCAGAGTACATGGCTAACCCCTGGTCAATAGTGACTGCATGGACAGCACCAGAAGGATCTGGAGAAAACATTAAGTAGTCTAAGAAACCAGCTTTGGCCACAGCAGAGTCACCCACCTGCAGGTGAGGCAAATTTCTAGCCTTCTCTGGTGACAAAGGCTTTTTAGTTGACTTCTTTTTGTGGCTAGAAGACAACGCAACCATAAGATTGGTAGCTTTTCTCATGGTCAAGATGAAAACAGTGCTTATATCCCAAGGAAACTAAGCAACACAAGCCAATAAAATTTAAAAATAGTAAAAACTATATTTTCCCAATAAAAGTATTAAAAAGCACTCTAATATACTTTACCAGCCTCTAAAGGTAATCTAAACACAGTTTCTGCACAGGAAAAAAAAACAGTTTTAGAATGTTTAAATTAACTGTTAAACTGTCAAAAATAAGAGTGCTCTCTCGTTTAAAAGTAAAGTCATATCACAGTCAATAACAAACATATGCCTTGCTTAAAATATACTTTTCTCAAAGTAAATTTAAAGATTAAAGTAATATGTGGAAGTTTTTCCCCAAAAATAACTTTTCTGCTCAGCAATAGCACAGTATAAGCAGACTGTCGATCTTCAAAGTTAGCAGAGGGGTGCTGTCTTCAGCGGTAGGAAAGCTCTGATGAGCTTGGCACCCAAATCTGTCTTTGTCAGCTACTTCAGCTTCTGCTCTGATGTCATCATTTCTTCATCCGTCTTACAGTGTGTATCCTATGACCTGTTTCAGATACTTCATCTCCATCCTTCCAGCTTCTTCACCTGCTGTGCCTTCACTACCCAGGTTTTTGTGTCATATAAAAGTAGTGGCTGCACCATTGTTTTCCGCACACTACTTTTGCACTTCTCTGGCATTCGTTTGTCAAACACTACCCTTAACAGTCGGTGTCATTTGGCAGCAGCACCTCTGATTCTAGCTATGACTTGCTCATTCAGACTTCCTTTCTCATCAATCACCCCTTCCTGATACATGAAGTGGCTTCAGGAAAAAGATAGTCACACCACTGAAGGCAGTCCAAATCTAAAACCACTTTAAAAACAGACAGTTGAATGTATCACCATGAACAGAGCACAGATTTCACCTAAAAACTTTAATGCAACAACTACTGCATGAGGAAGTGATGCAATGGTTTTCAAAAGACCAAGATTGGTCTATCCAAGTTTTTAAACATTAAGTTTTAGGCCCAGAAAACAGGATCTAAAGAAGGCTAAGGCCAAATGTGCTTGTCCTGCTTGCCTATTGTATTGGCATTGTTGCACTAAAGTTTTATGTGAAATATGTGCTCTCTTCATGGTGGTATGTTCAACTGTCTTTTTAAAGTTTTTTTGATACATGAAGTGGGTCTAGCTCAGTTTGTCAAAGGACCAAATTGTTGAAATCCATAGTGTCAACAATTTGACTCATTGAACCTTTCTGACTAACATAGTGGTACAGTAGATCTTGGGTATTTGCCTTTTCCCAACTGTATTCTGATGTTGGAGTTAGTATAAAGAATTAGCAGGGGGGGTGGGGCGTGCAGGAGGGTTTGCTTCCCTTGCAAAAATATTGTGTTGTCAGCGTGTGTTGTGTGGCTTTGTTAGTTTTTTGGTTAACTGCATTGTCGACCATATGAGTTGATAAACTGACATAGATCCCTTGAAGTTGTTACCCTGATGCTCTGTTTGCCTTCTGTCTCAATTTTCTGCTTGTTCTGATGTCTCCCAAGTGCTGCAATAACAACTGTCTTTCTCATTTATACTCTGTTACATCCCAAGTGCCTTCAGTTTTTCATTCCATTCTCCTATCATTTGCTGAAGTTCCTGTTCAGAGTTCGCTTTTAATGCTACATTGTCTGCACACAACATCTCTGTTGATCTGTCCCCTCCAACCTGCTTGCTATGTAGTCCATCACCAAGTATGGACTGCAGTGGGCTCAGAGCTGAATCCTAATGCACACCCACACCCACTGGGAATGTTTCTGAATCTGAACACTGTTCATGCTTTTGTCACTGACTGGGTGCTTCTACATAACCTGCACTGATTATAACTGTTACAAGACTGCCCGAATCATTTTTCTTGGACTTTTTGTTGGATAAATGGAGAACAACTACAGTTATTCCCTTGCACAAAAGTGGAACTCCATTGGACTTGTGTAATTATAGATCCATAATCCTAACCAGTCTCATCTACAAGGCTATGGAAAGGATTATTGTGGAATTAATACCAAAAAATACACATAAAGTCCTAGGATATAGAATTACAATGATTTGTTTATCTGAAATTAAAACAAAATGACTTATTTGGAACGTCCAATTGATAAAAATCATGAAAATCACGAAACCAGGAGCTGTGTCTGCCCACTGCTATTTTAACTTTTTATTTGACCAAAAATGGAGTGCTTTCACATGTTTAGGACTTCAGCAGAATAAAATCGTATCATACAAAATGACCTTATATATGGTCACCTATAGTCACCTAAGTAAAACCAATTAATCAATTAACATATCAAAACACACCATTGCCACTTATAAAAACACATGCACCCAAATGAAATAATTATAAATCCTCTCAGCATCATCCTAATCCAGTACTAGGTAAGATTTATGATGAACTATTAAATATCCCCAACAATTTATGTTACCAAGGTAGACACTTGATTAATAATTTGTTTAAAAACTTATAAAAATTGATTGATTAGAAAAGCCATAAGTACATATGTATACATGTATAAATATCCAAGTATAAACATTCATGTAATCGACTATTTATAACATTCACGTTAACATATAAAAAATATATACTCACCACTATGATACATACATGACTATTTAAAACTTTTGGATTGTCCCATTTGATAAATATGAATATAATCTGATAAAAATATAAATAAAACGTAAAAATGGAATATCATAAAACCAACACAAAACCTGTACCTTAACCTAGGATTTATTAATACAATTTATAAAGTCCTAGATAAAAAATTAAATATATGTATATATGTAAAAATGGATCCCTATCAGATTATTGAATGTCCGGAAATTCGAAAGTCATTTAAAAAAAGCAACAAAAACTTTTTTTTTAACCTTCCCTGCACCCCCCCCCCCCATGTTGGTGGCTGTGCCCCCACACCCCCTGCTAATTGAATATACCAACTCCAAGATCACACTACAGTGAGGAAAAGAGTACCTTTCCTAATCCACACATTACAGCGTTCTCCATTGAAAACGTTCAAACTTCTGAAAATTCGATCAAATGGTCTCGGCCATATGAATTTCAAATTTATAGACATTCAATAATTTGATAGGGATCCATAAAAATATATAATATAAATATCTAAGTGTGTAGTCATCTAAAATCATGCATTTACTAAATATCTTCCCTTACTGATCATTCATATATAAAAAGCAGCTTTTAAGCACAACAGACACTCAGTGGAGACCATGTCATTAAGGGCATGGCCATTTCCAAAACTGAGCATTTAACTGTCATGCAAGTTCCTTTAATTGTAGTAAATCTTTCTTTCAAAAGTGCTAAATCAACCACTCCTCGTTATGTTATTTTCTTGATTTTATCAGTTTAAGTGTTGTAGTGTTTACAACATCTAATCACCATCACCAACCCATGAATTGTTTTACCCTGGGACCATGTGTGCATTTGTGGATTTTTTGGTATTGATTTTGGGTGTTAGAACTAAATGTTTGCATCTCCTGTTTGTGAGTCAGGTTTAGTTTTAGTCATTATGGGATTACTTAATAATGCTATAGGTAACCTACACACATTCTTGTCCCAACACACTTTGGCTTCATTATGGGCATGTCCTGCCTACTTACCCTAATCCACAATTTCAAAAAAAATTACTGAATCAACGGATGAGTCCAAAACAGTCCACACTGCATATCTAGATGTCATAAAGGTGTTCAACACCATCTCACACTCTGATATCTTAGATGAACTCTCCCAGCTAAATGTCAATTCCTGTGTAACTTGGATAGCAAATTGGCTCACAAATCCAGCCCAGGAAGTTGGACTGAGTGTCTCTAGCTCTTCCAAAAGACCTGTCACTAGCAGTGTATCCCATGATTCAATCATTGGCCACTTCTCTTTGGTATTTACTTTTCTGAGGTCAAAGCTAATGTTAGGATTTTGTGGCTGACCAAGTTTGCAGATGACTTCCAGAGGACATCAGGATCCTCCAAGTGGCCTTTTGCTGAACAAATAGCTAGTGTCCAAACCATGGACTAAAACTAAATGCCATGTCCTTTGGCAAGTATGACTCCCTTGTAACTATCACATTGACAAACACACTCCTGAAAATTGACCCCATAGTTAGGCATCTGGGAGCTTATGTCCACAATGAACTGTCATTTGATCACCATATATCCACTGTTGTAAGGAAAGACGTTTTCATCACACCTTATATCAAAAGGTATTGTGTCCACACCTCTCAGCTCTACAGATTTTCACAGAATGTCCTGATTTTTGCTGCATATTTTTGGTCCATTTTTCATAAGATTGTGGTTTCTGGCAAACTAGTGGCAAATCTTTTAAGACTGAAGTTAGAAAATAATGACAGACATTTGAGTTTCTGGCTTCATACCCTTCTGAAAAATAATGCAAAATCTGTTAATCTATCAACTTTCTAAATTTGTAAGAGCAATATTTAAAAATTGTCCCTATTTTTGGGCCTTTGTCCCACTTTTATTTATGGCTTTGTCCAGATTTATTGCTCTAAGAGGTTGAGAGGTATGATTGTGTCCAGATCCAGGGATGTAATCATTCTGCTATACTTGGTACTTATTAGGTCAATCATCGAGTGTAACAAACAATTCAGATGACTTGTCTCAAAATCTTCTGAAAGCCATTTATCTCCTGCAAAGCCTTAGAGTCACAATAAATTTCAAAAAATCCAGTTTGACTCCATCACAGGATCTCATCTTCTTCGGGTACAGGTTCAGGACAGACTTGATGATGGTGTATCTCCCATTAGACAAGGCTGAGTCTCTCACATGCTTCATGGAGACTCTTCTGACTCTTCCTTCTTTCTCGGCCAGGGAATTCCTAAGTCTTCTTGGATTCATGGCTTCCACTATTCCCATGCTGCCCTTTGCAAAGTTTCACATGAGAAAATGTCAGTGGTTTCTAAAGGAAACCTGGTCCCTGCATGCTCACCCACTAGAGGATATGATTTCTTTACTTCCCTGCCTGAAAACAGAGCTCCACTGGAGGATTCAGCAGCTTTCTCTGAATCCAAGCATTCATCATCTTTTGCCTCCGTCTTCTAAACAGCTTTTCACAGATGCTTCAGACCCAGGCTGGGGGGCGACCTTTGCTTCCAGAAAGGTCCAGGTAGATAACCCTCCCCCTGTCATTGTGTGTATATGTTTGTGTGTATGTGTGTGTGTACGTGTATGTACTTTCATGTGTCAAAAACTCATTATTTCGACAAACCAGTCTGACCCCATTTATGCAAAAGTGCACCGAACTGGTAAGTAAATAAAAAAAAAAAAACACTGCAACACCGAAGCACGCTACAGTGGGGATAAGGAAATATACCTCTTTCCCCACTGTAGTGCGATCTCAGAGTTAGTATATATAAAATAGTGGTGGTGCAGGGGTTTTATATTACCAGTGTGTGTGTGTGTGTATGTGTGTGTATGTATGTATGTATGTATATATATATATATATATATATATATATATATATATATATATATATATATATATATATATACATACATACATATATATATATATATATATATATATATGTATGTATATATATATATATATATATATATATATATATACATATGTGTGTATGTGTATATATATATATATATATATATATATGGTTCCACTTGAAATCATCAAATTACCATTTCATCGAATTGCAAATCATCAAGACCTAATCGTTGAAAACTCATTTCATCAAAAACTCATATCATCAAATCTCAAATCATCGAAAACTATAAAGCAACTACAAATAACATTCCACAAAGTTTTTACTACGTTTATGCAGGGGGGCAAGCCTTCCTGCAATATACCAACTCCAAGGTTGCACTACAGTGGGGGAAAGAGGTTATTTCCTAACCCCTCTGCATAAACATAATAAACAGTGTCTGGGATGTTATTTGTATAAATATATATATATATATATATATATATATATATATATATACATAGACACACACACAGACACACACGCACGTATAAAACCCCACAGGGAGGGGTTGTCTACCAAAACTGATGATGAAAGCCCCACCTTTTGTCATGCTATATGTATGTATATAGATACAGTACACCAGTATAAAATGAAACTAGTCAGGTCCTCAGATTGATTATATCACTCTCTTTGACTATAATGTGGCAACAGCAACAATTGTCAGGAAATCATTTTATTTATCCCAGCTAATTGTCAAAGGAATATTGTCAAGGTCTAAAGAGGTAATCACTCCCTTATACTTGGCAATCATCAGGCCAGTTATCAAGTACAAACACCCCTTTAGGATTTATCTTCCTAAATATATTAAACAGTTTATAAAGACCCAAAGGCTCCTAAACTAAAAGATCACAGGCCTGAGCTACCAAGGGAAGCTGGACACTCTATATTTCCCTTTTATTCAGTCTTTAGACTTTTGAAGGGATATTTCTATCTCTCTTAGCATGCTGTTAAAGAACTAATTGTTTTGAACCTCCTGTTTCTCCAGAAGTCCAATATATCCGCCAATACAAGAACCAAGGGCTTAAATCTTTACTAAAAGTTACATCTGTCCCTCTACCATATTTTATTTATAGCCCAGCACTTCCTAAATCTCTGAAAGAATCTTCTACTGCATATTAAGCAGAGTGATGTGCTGCCTTCCTTTAAACATAAACTGGATGACTAGATGGGTGTCCAAAAATGTGCCACAGGATTGACTGGTAAGGCCCTCCTTGAGAAAAGAAGTTCAGTTGCATGAATGGCAGTAAGACTGTGTCCCCAGAATATTTATGAATCTATAAATGACTATAATTTTACAATAAAAAACAAATTCTAATATCTTCCATTTCCATCCAATACTCATTTTCAAATGTACCTTTAAATGAGAATCCCTGTGATGACATCATCTCTGTCTTACCCGTATTTTATATCCCTTTTGCTCAATGCCTCTTGCTTTATGTACATTACTGGCATCATAACAGGTGCAATGTCTCTATGGCAGTGTTTAACTGTAGATGAAATGGCCTCACTCTTCCTCACCCTACTCTAATCCTGCTGAAAATAGATGGAGGTGTCAGTATTTTGGCCGGATGTCTCTTTATACTACTACAAGTGTGAAGCACCTTTTATAGGTTCAATGGTCTACAAGCCTAGCCCATAGAAGTTCCCTGACATCGTGCCACCCAACATTAGTTCCCACTGCCTCTATCAAGTAGAGCCACTGGAGTGATCCCCGGGGTGAACTTTGTATTACCCATCCACTCACCAAGATTTATCTTGAAGAAGTGACAGCGAGGTGCTCTGCTTGATATATATGGGAAGTCTATTCCAGAGCATGGGCAGTCTCTGGGTGAGGAGCCTGTCCTTCCAGCATGTTTTGTTGGTTGTGGTAATGAGGTTCAGGTCTCTGGAGCATGTGGTGCAGAGGGATTGGGATTTCTTTAGATGTAGCATTTCTAACAGAGCTGGGTCAGATATGGCTTTGTAAATCAAGCAGAGATCGCCTCCAAGTAGGCAATATGAGACCGAGAATAGCTGGAGTCTTTTGAGTCTGTCCATGTAGGACATATGTTTAATGCCTAGGATCCTCTTCGTGAGGTACTTCTGTGGCCTCTCCAGCAGTTGCAGGTGTCCAGTGAGGTACATGCCAAGTGAGACATGATACTCGATGACTGGTCTAATGAGGGCAGAGTAGAGAGAGAGACAATGAGCTCTTTCTTCCTGGATGCAAAACCCTTGGTAATAAGATGTGCCACATAGAAGGACCTTCTGATCACAGTGGCAGTGTGGTGGTCGATGGAGAGGTTGCTGACAGCCCGCATCCCCAGATCTCTTATAACACCTTCAGTGTTCAGTGGGCTCCCTTCAATGTGAAAATTAGTGGAAGCCATGTTTTTACCAAAGGGGATTACGACGCATACTTGGCATTAAGCTTAAAGGGCCATGGTTTTGACAGCAGTCAGTGGTCTCAGTGAGGCCTTTCTGTAGGATGTCTGCATCACTTGCGGAGTTAATAATGGCTCCTGCTTGCAGTCATCTGCAAACTTAGCCAGCCAGAGTCCCTTTGTGTTGGCCTGGACTTCTGAGAAGTAGATGCCAAACAGGAGAGGACCCAGGACCAATCCTTGTGGGACTCCTCTCATGACTGGTCAGCAGTCTAACTTGGAGTCTGCTGCTTTCACGCTGTGTCTTCTATCTGTGAACCAATTTGCAGCCCACGTAATGATATAGAGGGTTGATCCCTAGTTTGTTGAGTTTATCAATAATTCCAGAGTGAGGAATGTTATCAAAAGCCTTGGCCAGATTGAGGTAGGCTAGGCTGTATGCACTGCCTTACCTTCATCCACAGCCCTGGTGAGTGACTCAAAGAAGTCAACCAGGTTGAGCAGGCATGATCTCCCTTTCACAAAGCCAAATTGTGTGGGGTCTGGAGTTTAGAGATTTCCTATATCTTTGTTAGTCAGGTTCATGATGATGCGCTCCACAGCTTTACATATCAGACATCAGGCTAATGGGTTGATTATTCCCAGGGTCTGTAGTCGCTCCCCCTTTTGGTAGGGACAAAGCCTGAGGTGAGGCTATGACTGAACAGGGCACACAGATGTGATGCCAGTTCATTTTGTAGTTCATGTAGAACACAGCCAGGGATATTATCAGGTCCCATGGAAGCTGTATTCTTGGCCTTGGACAATGCAGCTTTAACCTGTGCTGCAGTAATGCTGGGTGTCTGGCATTCTTCCGGTATTGTGATTGGCACCTTTAGTGGTGTGAGAGGGGTAAAGTTGGCACTGAATCTGTCAGCCAGAATGTTGGCAATATCTGTTGGTTCAGTATAGGAGGTACCATTGTGCAGTAACTCAGAGCAAATCTGGGTATTGCCATGAAGGTTCTTGATATAACTGTAGAAGGCTTTGTGATTGTTTTTAGTGTCTGCCACAATTCTGCCTTCATAGCTGGCTTTGGAGGATTTGATGAGGGATCTCAACTTTTTGTTGAGGCTAATAAGGGAGTATTTCCAGTCTTGGGACTTCACCTTTTTCTGAAATAGTTTCTTCCTTCTGTTGTAGAGTTTATTAATGGCAGGGGACCACCAGATTGGCTTCCCTTTTTTGGAGGAGGGCATATTGGTTCTGTTGGGTATGGCTAGTTCCATGCATTTATGTACATGTTCATACAGTACAGTTGTGCATGATTCGGTAGTCATGCAGCTATTTTCCATTGGCATGGGTGCCGTGAAGTTAGCCACCTCAGTTTTTAGGAGCCCAGAGTCAGCTTTGGAGAAGTTTTTCAAGGGGGTTACCTTTGCTGGTGGTGTGGCTGAGATGTGGATTTCCATGGTGATAGGTTTATGGTCGGATCTGACCAGGGAGGGATTGACTATTGGTGTAGAGCGATGGTCGCCCATGTTAGTAATAACCAGGTCAAGGATGTTGCTTCCTCTACTGGGGGTCAGAATGAACTGGTCCAGAGCATTGGAATTGATGAATTCCAGGAAGCATTGGGCCAGTGTATTGGTGCTTGAGTACTTTTCCCAGTTGATGGAGGGGTAGTTGAAGTCTCCTAGTATGAGTGTGTTGAGTTGGACCTTGATAGATTCCATGGTGCTTAGGAATATGGAGTGAGAGTCTAGGGACATGGTTGGGGACCTATAGCAGGCTATGACCTGGATCGCCATCTTACCCAATTGTAGTTGTACCTGAAGTATCCATGATGCGTTATGCTGGGCTACTAGTCTGGAGGTGTGCATATCATTTATGAATATGGAGACATCACTGCCTTTGGCACTTTGGTCCATGTTTCTGGGCTGAAAGAGGTGGAATGAGTTATAGCCTGGTAGCACAGGTGTGCTTTCTGCAACTTTAAACCAGGTTTCCGTTACAGCACAAATGGCGATATTCTCCATTTTGAGGAGTACTTTGAGCTAGTGCATCTTGAGATTTAGACTTCTAGTGTTGAGCAGCATGACCCTCAGACTGTATTTATTTAAAGCTGTTACAGTGGTAATTTAGTCTTTGGAATACCGCCTAAAAAGGCACTATAGAGGTGGCAAGAGCCTTAGCCAGTACCTGGAAACCCAGGGGTGACAGATGCAGGCCATCTCAGGCAAAGCATCGAGGTCTGTCAATCACGTCATCCCATGCAGACAGATACTGGATCCCCTTAGAATGACACCAGAAACTTAACCAGCTGTTGAAGTGAGTCATTTTTTGTTTGTACTGTGGTATCATTCTGGATGACAGTAGGATACTGCTCAGACGGTAAGATACTGCTTTTAAAAGCAGACTCTATAGCTATACTGCTAACAACTATGGACAGCAGTACCAACCGTTATGTAGCTATACCTTGTCTGCTACACTCACCTCCCAAAGCATCTGTACTTCTTAACTTGACAGTTTTTTTCTCAGTGGCCTGCTAAAAAATAACCTCATCAGCTGTACATTTTTCAGAGACCTTAACCAAAACTGGCTAAGGCTATTGCAACCTAAATTAAACATTCTGTCTCATAGCTATACTTGCCACAAATCATCACCTTGTCTATTCATACCAGCCCTAACCCAGGTAATCAGACACTTCTTGATATTATTTGTATTTGTTTACCAGGGTGGAGCACTGATCTCTGTGGATCTTTTCAAACTCTACAGAGGAGTGCTTTCTGGTTAAGCGACTTGCTTAGAGTCAGACAGACAGTGGAGGCTGAGGGAATCAATCCCTGGACTACTGGGCCACAGGCAACCTAATTCTCTGTGCCAACTGCCCCACATAATACTAATATCCCAGATTACTTCACTTCAGCTCAGATTTTTCTCAAACAGTTAATGACCACTGCTCGCCCATTCTGCCTAGTCCTTTAAAAAACAAACATACCATTCCACCATTACCTTTTGTAAATCTTTCTCCAATAATAAAGAAAACATACTAGTGAAAACCATAAACAAACTGCAAAAATAAAATAAAAACCAGTGGACCACACCACACAGTAGGAAAATAATTTAATTAAGTGCTTTTCATTTGTTCACGTTAACAAACTTCTTCAGATCTGAAGAACTTTAATGAGAACAGATGAAAAGTGCTTAATTAAATTATTTTCCTACTGTGTGGTGTGGTCCACTGGTTTTTATTTTATTTTTATTTTAATAAAGAAAACATATTAAAATACTATGTCTCCTTTTATCAACAACTCCATCCCATTTAAAATAATCTCTGCTCACTAATTAAATGTACACTCCATGGAAATCCCTATCCCTATCCCTGGCTTAACGAGTAAAACTAAGCAGCAAGTACACCTTGTTGAAATATCACTAATAAATCCAATATATTGCCACAGTTCCAAAACCTAAAAAGGAATCTTAAAAATGCAGTCAAGTCTACAGATGCTGCAAATGTTAGAACTCGAAAAAACTGGCTTCTCCCATAAAACTAAACCATTTTGAAACATGTAGAGAATCGTTTTGGATAAAGATAACTTCCATGGATCTCCCCTCCCTTCAGTTATGCAGAAATTCAACCTTTTTACCTAATCTATACCCCTGCATACATCCCCACCAGTTTAACCACAGTGGCCCCACTGTTACTGCTTCCCCCTCCTTGAACACCCCAAAACCAAACTGGCCTAAGTTTACATAACTTCCATCATAGCTGTTGTGTAAATAATGTAGCTGATACAAAGTTCATTTTTGAAATAAAAACAGATCCATCTATACAACGCAATATAATTGCATGCATATCTTAGAAAATTATCTTCTGTGGTCTTTTAAATTTAGCCCCTAACTTTGGTAAAGGTGCTGCTGTTTTCATTTTAAGTCCACAATACTAGTCTCTTCTTCTGGGTCACGCATGAAACGGCTCCTAGCCTTATATCTGGCAATCTGCATTCTAGAAATGTTTATCTCTTCCAGAGTTGCTTCTGCTCTGGTCTCTAGCTTCCCTTCGCCAAGGGTGGATACTCTCTGTTTTTGGTCTGTCGTAGCCCTCTTCTCATAACTCACAGCTTTGAAAATTATAGCACGGGCCATCAAAAATCATAGCTGAGGGTCCATAATCATAGTGCTCACAATCTGCATATGTGAACATTTGCCCCCCCCGGGATGAGGGCACAAATATGTAAATGTTACCCATTGCCAGGTACAACCTATAAAATTAGAACCCTTGTGGTGCTAACAGAATGCACACTTACATAGCTGTACTAAAATGTATAGCCTTAGTGAACTGTAAATTGATGCACCTGCCTTTTCCTTTGACTTGCTATATGTGCCCGTCATCGTATACTTTAGTTAACAGAATTAGTATGGATTTAGACTGTTCTTATTTGTCCAAAACACAGTTAAGAAACTTTTACTAAACACAAATTTGTGTTGCAGATAAAAAAGAAAAACATGAAGACACCTCCACCTAGAATTGAACCTGGGCTCCAAGCATTTCTAACAAAGCCTCACAGCCTACATTTTCTTGCTCATTTGAGCCATATTAATTTGATCCCCCTGAAAAAAAAAACACAAATAAGATTTTATTAATTTTAGTTCCAAATAATATGCCGAACCAGTTAGAACAACATTACAAAACTCATTTTATCACCTGACCAAAATATTAGCTACAAGTTTTTCCTTATATTTGCAGAAAACATTTTTCACCGCCCTGTATCCTTCCTGCTTATCATAACATTATAACAGTTTGCCACTGTGTAATTACACACGCACACATGTGCAAAACCATCAGTTACAGCCAAATGTATGGTGCCTACACCTCAGGTGTGTGCTTGTGACCAAATGAATGAATAAATGCATAAATCAACAACCCAGAAATATATTTCAGCTTACTGCTTGTTTAACCATACAGTGCAACACATTGCAACCCTCATGGTTTTCAACCACTTTGTCAAAGAATCAGGAACAAGTCCCCAAATCCATAGCAGATTTTAAATATCCCTCTTGTATACTTAGAAAGCTGCTAGTATACAGGTTTTGCGTTAGAAAGCATTTTGTGAAAGATATGAAGTCCAAAACTCATGTCTGTCATTATGTCATGACTGCAGTCAACAAAAATGTGTCAGGAAACCGCAGATTTTATGCAAATTAGACCAAAACTATGAGGCAAAATCTGGATCAGAGACAGATGAGAGCTATGCCCTCTGCGCAAACACACAATCAACAGTCACAGCCACTAATGTCAGCTTGAGATCAGATGAACATATGAATTAATAAATAATGGCCTAGAAATGTATTCGGCTTGCTGCTGTCAGAACCACTCAGTGCAACCCCCACCCCCAACTTCTTAGTTCAAGAATCTCAAAGATTCAAAGTCAGGACCAGATTTTAAATATTACCTGTGCATACCTATAAAGTCGCAAGAATAATGAGCTTTGCATTAACAAACATTTATTGAATGATTTGAAGTCTGAAACTCGTATGTCTGTCCTTATTTAATGACTGCAGTCCATAACAATTTTCTAGACAAACACTTGGTTTTACTACCCAACTAAGTCAAACACAATAAGAGAATGAAAGACCAAAAAAAAAAGTTATTGTAAATATTACACTTAATTCATCTAAAATGTTGATGGAGCAACAGGTGCTGCATCAGCAACCATATTTCCATACAATAAGAAATATAAAATTCTTAATCACTGGTATTCTGTAATAATCCGTGATTTACTAGAAATATTACAAAGGACAGTGTAAAAATAATAGCCAAACTCTGTCTGGGCATACTGCAAAATCAGAGACCACTGATAGGAAGGGTTATGGTCTCTGCAGTGCCATGCTGTGCACACCCCCACATACTCCAAATCTACATGTTCTACAGACACTTGCCATATCCACGGACCACAGAACAGCAATGGCTTTTTTCCCCCCACAGCTCAGCCAAACTGTGGTACCATTTTCAGTTTCCGAAGGTGCACTGTGCTAGATTCATTGTCTGCTCCTGTCTGTTTTGACCCCAGCAAGCTCCAGAAGTCTTTCTCTCTTTCTCTGTCTCATTGGCTGTTAAGCAAGCCAGTGAAAGAGAAGAAAACAGAGCTGTCATGCATCACATCAAAACAGTGGAGCAGACATTGATTTTGTATTGAAAATCAAAATGCTTCACAAATGTGGAGCAATTGAGATGTATGTCTCTCTTATACTGCTTTTTCTTCTTCATAGGTGAGACCTGTTAATGGCTGTCAGCCATATGCTCTTCTCTTGAACACACTTTGTTGTTTGCATGCATTAACCACACTAACTATAAGCAGTATATTTTCAACGGTCTCTATATAGTTACCATACAGATATTTATCAGCAGTGTATTTACAATTTTGAGATCACATTTGCCTTCCTTTTGGGCCTTTTCCTTTTTACTTCGGAGAACCAGCAAGCTATTACACTTCCCTGAGTCTGTATACAGTCTTTCTTTACTGTAACAGACAAAAGTCTGAACATTAAAAGGATAAGAAACCTAATTAGATGAAATGAGAAGAGGATAAACAGCCAACAGCATAAGAGACAGGCGGTCCAGTCCTGAGTAACATCTTTTAGAAAAGGAGACTACCCAAGAATAGGAGCTTCACAGTAAGAGGAAGAATCCCAGCAGGAACTTGAAAAGAACAGATAAAAGGAGCAGCAAGTGATGGGAGAAGGGGGAGAAGTCAGATTAGCTAAGAAGATTATCAAGGACAAAAGTGGAATAGTACTCACAACTGATCCCAAAGTATATAGATATATATATATATATATATATATATGTATATAAAATATAAAATCAAGGTCAGCCTTAATGTGTAGCTATTTTTTTTATTTTATTTTATTTTATTTGCAGTTGGTTTACCAGGATAGTCCATTGGGCCAAAAAGAAGAACCCATTTTCAATGGAGTCCTGGGGAGAAAAGCTCCAAAACAAAGATTACAAAAAGATTACATTAGTTCACAATTTCAATCATATGTAGATTAGAGACAAATCTTTAAACAATGGTAACAAAAAGATTACAGCAGTTTAAAATTTCAGTCATTTGTGGGTTACAGGAAAAACAAAACAAAGGTTAAGCAGTTACAGTGATAATTTATGGGTTTTATTTTGTAGGAAAACTAAGGTATGAGCAGAAATAAAGATTCTTAGGTTAAGTTCTGTATAAGAGCAAGCATTGCTGTTGTGTAAATATATAGTTCCTTGAGTGGAATTGCAGGGATTGTCAAATGATAAGATGTTACAGTTGGCTTAATTTGGTGTCTAGTAATATATGATATAGTTGTTTGTAGGAGGTGGGGAATAGGCTATGAGGGGTGGGAGCAGGAGCATTCCCATGAGGATGTTAAATGTGAGTGCAGTGATTTTTTAAAGGCAGGGAGGTTGGTGGTGATACGGATAGAGGGAGGAAGTGAGTTCCATATGCGTGCCAGGGCATAGGATAGGAGGTTTTGTCCTGGAGAGTGAAGGGGTTTGTACAGCTCTATTAGGTTTTGGTTATTAGATCTTAGGAGTCTTTGTGGCATGTGCATTTTAAAGGTAGAGTTGAGAGAGGGACAGAGGGAGGGTTGAAAAATTAGTTTGTGAGCAAAAGTGAGCTGAGTATATGAGAGATAGTGAGGAAGCTCTAGCCAATTGAGTTTGTGCAGAGATGCACAGTGATGGGTAGATGATTTGTGGCTGGTGGCAAATCTGGCAATTTTATTATAACAGGAAGACAGTTTAGTTTTGAGAGATGATTGTAGGTTTGTTAGGAGAGGGGCACCATACAGGAGAGAGGGGATGAGAAATGTAGTAGCAAGAGTGATCTTTGTAGATGTAGTGAGGAATTGATTGTTACGGTACAGAATGCCGAGTTTTTGGTGGGTTTTTTTATGTTTAGTAGTAGGTGGCTTTTGAATTTAAGCTGGTCATCAATCTGGACTCCTAGTAGTTTGGTTTCAGATACTAGTTCGAGAGGTGCATTATTCTGGCTAGTGATGGAGAATAGTTTACAATCAAAGGTTGTGGTTTTTGAGGGGGTAAATACCATAAGTTTGGTTTTTGATGCATTGAGTGCTAGATGATTGTCCTTCATCCACTGTTCTGTAGTAGAGAAGGCATCTTGAGTTTGATTTAAAAGAGTGGGGATAGATCTGGCTGCACAGATAATTGTAGAATCATCTGCATATTGAATAAGTTTAGCATGGGGAATTGAATGGAAGAAATCGTTTATGAATATATTGAAAAGGAGAGGGCCCAAGATGGATCCTTGGGGAATACCAGTGGGTGTGTTAAGGAAAGAGGAGATGGCTTTTTTCCACTTGACAGCTTGTTGACTGTTAGAGAGATAGCTGGTGAACCAATTGAGAGAGGAAGGGGATATGTTTAGGTTAGATAGTTTAGTAAGGAGAAGGTTGTGAGAGATAGTATCAAAGGCCTTAGAGAGGTCAAGAAAGAGGGTAGATACAGTGGAGCCAGAATCTCTGTCTTTATTTACAGTTTCCAGGAAGGAAAGGAGGGCAGTCATGGTGCTGTGACCTGGTCTGAATCCGTGTTGTGTGGAAGTTAGTAAGTTATTGTCTAAGAGATAGGGAAGGAGTTGAAGATGGATACATTTCTCTAGAAGTTTTGATATAGGAGAGAGGATGGCGATGGGATGAAAGTTAATAATATTGTTATTATTACCTTCTTTGTGCAGGGGAATGATGAAAGCCCTTTTCCAGAGTTTTGGTACAAGACCTTCTTGGATAGAGCGATTGATTAGGATGCTGATGGGGAAGGCAATGGCTTCGGCAGCTATGCTGAGGAAGGATGATGGAATGTTATCGGGGGCATTGGAGCATGGTTTTAGCTTTTGAAGGATTTTTCTTATGGTAGAAGTAGGAATAGGTTTTAGGGAGAATGATGGGAGTTAGGAGGCTGGAGATGAAGGGGGTGATGATAGGGAAGATGCAGAAGTAGGGGGTGAGGTGTTATTAGAGAAGGATGAGGTTAGTTTGGAAATAGAGTCTATAAAAAATGAGTTGAATTGGGTAGCCAGATCTATATCTTGTGTATTTGGGTCTGGGCTTGGGTTTTCTGTTGAGACAGGTTTTAGGAGGGTAGTGATGCCTTTCCAGAATTTTTGTGGATTGGTTTTGTGGTTGTTTTGGAGTAAGGAGAAATAATTCTGTTTATCAATTGTGATAAGCTTTTTAACTCTATTGCAAAGTGTTTTGAATTCATTAAGGGTGGTGGGAGTTTTATTTCTTTGGTAACGTGCCTATGTTTTGTCTCTGAGTCGCATAGCGGTTTTTGTGTTTTCTGTTAGCCAGGGGGTGGTTTTGTTTCTTATTCTTTTGTTTTTTGGGGGGGGCAAAACTATCCAGCAGTTTTAGGAAAGTTGTATTGAAGTGTTCAACAGCATTATCTAGGGGTAGAGTTTTTAGGGGGTTCCAGTTTATTGATTTTAGGGAGTCAGAGAAGGCTATTGGGTTGAAGTTTTTTAGATAGCGAGTGCTGATGTAATTATGGGTTACTTGTAATGGAGATGGAAGATGTCTGGTGTAAATGGGAAGGTGGTCACTGAGGGAATTAGGAAGAGTTCCACTATCATTGTAGTTGTGAGGGTGAGAGACTAAGATCCAGTGTAGGGTACTTCCACTGGAAAAGTCTTTAGAGGGCCTAGTAGGGAGGTTGATGAGCTGAGAGTACTTATAAAGGTTGATGTTTAGGCGGTGTGTAGGTGAATGAATGGAAGACCAATTAATATTTGTGTCTCCCATGATAATAGTTTCATTACTGATATTGGTAGAAAGCCAGGATAGGATATCCTCAAGTACTGAGATATTGTCTCCAGGGGGGGATGTAAAGTGACGCTATGCAAATGTGTTTGTGTTTATTTAAAGAAAATAGAGCTAGAACTAATTCTGCATTGGAGAATTGAGGAATGGGTTTGTTATAGGGAGTAATGGATAGGGAGGATGAGTAAAGTAGAGCTACTCCCCCACCCTTTTTTTGTACCCGGTCTTTTCTGATGATAGAGTAGTTTGATGGTACTATTTCAGCATCTTTTATGTGAGGTTTTAACCAGGTTTCCGAAATAGCTAGGATGTCAGGCTTGTGGTGAAGCCAGGCATGAAGATTGGGGATTTTGTTAGCTATGCTTAGGGCATTTAGAGAAGCTAATATAATCCATCTACTCATACCACCCTTCATACTGAACACAAAATCTATTCCTAAGCCTCCTACCTAAACTACATATTCTAATTTATCAGCCTCAACATGCTTGCTAAACTAACATCATTCTCAATCCAACTACTACTAATACTAAACCTTACTTATATCCATCACCTCACCCAGCCCAACTCCATAAGTCACACACCACTACTTCACTCAACCAGCTCACTCCCTTCAACTCACTCAAACTCATTTGTCTCAATCTCCCCTGCACTGTATCCCATAAAGACCCATCTATTTTTTAACTACAAACTAAGCTCTACTTATAAACCCTTTAGCCCCTCTCTAACCTCCAATATCCACATAAACCCAACAACATACAAGATACAAACAAGACAATCCAAACACCCCACCAACATTATCCAACTCCTATCAACCATACTTCTATCAGGAGATATACACCCTAACCCAGGCTCAGGCCCAAACACCACTTACCCTACATCTAAATCCATCCTATTAGCTTCTCTAAATGAAATCACCATTCAGAAAGTCATGACTGAATAACATTCTTTTAGAATGCCACACATCGCCTTACTTCACAGTCTCAGCAGTCTGTTGCAAAACATGGGCTCTTTACTCCTAAAATATCCCATGCCTCTTTATCATGGTAGGAGAGTCTAAAAAAGAATATTGTCTGGACCTCACTACTGTTTACTTATCTCATCCACAAATAATCCATGCATTCCCAAATATGTCAACTTCCTTTTTACCACCACTCCACAAACTGTTAAATTAAATTCAGAATTTGTTCCTTTACTGAACCTCAAACAATAATTTCACACCAGTCTTGGCCCTCTCTGTTTACATACATCTGGTGCAGTTTTACTTCAATGACCCCTCCCTTACATTCCTTGCTCCATGGAGAGGTAATATTCTAAAATGGGTTCTGCAGTACAGAACTGTAGCCTCATCTAAATATGAAATGCACCCAACTTAAAATACTTTTGAGCTGCTTTTACGATCTGTGTAAATATTCTTCCTTTAATTTAGCTGGTTTTCTCCATTCCCTTCTTGCTTCTTGGATACCCTTCTTTACAAAATATGATGCTCTTCAAAGTTGCACTTATTTTGCTTACCTGTCTTTATTAAATTAATAAAAATGTATCTACAGGAATTGCTTTTAGTGTTTTCTTTTTTAATTGTGTTCTTACACTTTACTAGTCATTAAGTCTATATGTAATTATTGGTATACATGCATTTGAGTGAATGACCGATGTCCGAATGCGAACATATCGAAAGCAGAATCCGAAGATCACAAAACGTCGAATCTGCAGATGCCGAACCCGGAATTACCAAACGACAGCCAGGCTACTATTCCCCCTTCTTGACCCATGGTAGCACTTGTTGTGGTGGTTGTGTGATCTAGAATTTCGAATTTGACATTGCGCGTGACATTATGAGCGTTCGCACCTATGAGTTTCGACATTCCGGTTCGAAATTATGACTGATCGACATTTGGTCACACGACCAAATGCATGTATTCCTAATTATTAGTAATAAATGTAAGCGAAAGTGCAATTATGTAGATAAACTTAACATGACAGTAGATGCTCAAATGATTACTTCTGCTTTAGCCTTATTGTTATAAATATTTTGCTAAGGCTATAACAGCTGGCCAGCTTCCAAAGCATCAAGGCACATTCCATGTTCCCAAACTCTTAGTAAACTTGAGCTGTGCTGACTTCAAAGTGTAGTTTGGAAGCCAATCAGAGTTTTCATGTCAGCTGAGAGAGGGACACTAAAGGAGTGAAAAGGACAATGCTCGGAAAATATTATGCCCTCACCCTGACAACAAAAGCATACAAAAATATGGAGGATGGAGGGAGCGGATACTGCAGCAGTGATCATTCAAGCACCTAATGTTATTATAAGTTTACTTCCACAACTGTACTATGTTCTTTATTAAGATCACTGCTGCAGTATTTTTAGATATATATGGGTAGATTACCATAGCTTAGACTGACCAGGAGGAGGAAGATTGAAGGTCCATGAGCCCTAGGAGAATGGTCCTTGCAATGCCTATCCTAGACCTGGGTAAGGAATGCAGTTTATAGTGCTAGGTAAAAGAAAGCACAGATGACCACACTGCTGTTCTAGAATATGTCCTTTGCCAAAAAGCCACAAATGAAGCCAAGGCTGTGGTAAAATGAGTCCTGGCATGGCCAGGAATTGCTTTGTTATAAAAGTATGAAGAAAAGTTATGTACTCAGCATAACGTTACATCTCTGTTGTCCATTTTATTCTTCTTTAACTGATGGGTCTCCGATCCAACTCAGATCTGATTTTGCCACTTTCTCCAGATGCTTGGATTGGACTCTGGAGCTCCAATGCCCTACCAACATAATACTTCAAATCGAATTTGCTGCCCTCAGTAGACCATGGATTATACCTTAAGGAAATTAAAAAGGTATAGATTAAAAAGGATAGAACTGGAGCACAAACAAGGAACAATAGTTTCCAAAGTAATATACCTTAGGTCTCTCCAGGAGCAAAGGGAAGGAGGGAGAGAAGTTAAGAAAGATTTTATCTGATGTTTTCATTCTCATACATTCATCAGCTGACAGGACAGAATCCCCAGCTAGATAAATCTTGGGTGGTCCTCATGGAAGGATACTTCAGAGAACTGTGGAGCCAAAAGCAGCTCTGTTTCTAGGAAACATCCAATTTGTAACTAGCAATAAAAGTATGAGCACTGGACCTAGTGGCAGCTGCACAAATGTCATCTATATATGTTCTTAACCAAAAGGCTGAGTATACAGCCATATACATTGTGGAATGAGCTCTAGGGACTAAGGCAAGGAAAATCCTCTTTTACTATAGACAAAAGATAGGCAATTAGTTAAACATAAAGCCAGAGTAACCGTAGAAACAGCCATGCCCAATCTGTTAGAGGAGAAGGATACAAACAACTGGTCAGTCTTCCTGAAATCTTTCTTCCAATGGAGATAAAACTAAAGTTGTCTATGCACATCCAAAGGGGCAGAGCATGTACTCTCCTTATTTGAGAAACTTGGAAAGAAAACTGGGAGGTTAATGACCTGGTTAATATTAGACTCAGAAGCTACCTTAGGCAGAAAAGATGGGTTGAGCTGAAAAAATGCAAAATAAACTACTAAAACAGAAAAAAACAGCTTCAGAAAGCAACCAGTAGTTTTATAGCACATAAAGCACTTTTCATTTAATAAAATCAAACTTCTTCAGATGCAAACATTCAAGGTACAAGTTTCAGTTAAATAAAATACCAGGAAGTGCTTGAGTCTTGTGCTCACATGCTGTGATGACATCAGCAACAACAGTGCTAGTCTGTTTAAAACTAAAACAATGCTGACAACCATGAACAAGGGGAAGGAAAAGCTATGGTTTAAAAATAAGTATGCTGATGGGTATACTTTAAAACAACAAAAAAAAAAAATAAATAATAATAATAATAATACCTACAATTAGAATTATTATTACACTGCAAATTGAAATTTACACACTTTTTTTTTTTTTTACACAACATTTTGCTATGGTTCTATAGCTAATCACCTAAAATAAAAAAAAAATCAGCTGCAGAGAAATTAACTTGATGTTGGGTACATAATTTTAACTAGCTATGATGACCATATTACTAAATCTATAGCATCATCATATGCTATGCCATTCATAATTAATTCCACAATATGGCATATATTAAAAAATAAAAAAAAAATATGGAATCTAACTATTTAAGGAAAGGAGAATTAGAATATGAATATTATTCATGATATTAATATAAAAATGATGCTTTGTGTTACATAGCTAGAAGGGGGATTATGTCATCTAGTTAAACTTTTCATTTTAAGTAGACATCTAATCAAACACATGTCGTTAATACCTGGGTAATAGTATGCACTGAGGTGAATTTGCCAGTAAAGTTCAATTTCTTCAAGTCTTAGGGTGGTGATGGGACCACCTAAATGTTGTATTTGGTCAATAATCTAATCTTTAAATAATTTTGTTTGAAAACATTCCTATATATTTGTTTATGTGCATTCTCCATTTCTTTTAATTGATAACTCAGTCTTGCCTATATAAAATACTGGGCAAGAATGGCACTTAAGCTAATACTACTACTAATTTGGTATTATTGTGTCTCTCTTCTTTCTAAAGACATGATCATTTCACCTCAAATGTGTGTTTCCTACCTCAATAAATAAAAAAAAGTTGTATTACACTTAAACATCTGGAAACTTCACAAATTGTGGTCTGTAGCTGCTAAGGAGGTTCTTGATCTTTGCCCTCTCCTATATATAATTTTGGGTGAAGTACCTACACTACTGAGCAAGGTGTTCTGTACAAGATGGCTATCACATTTATAGGTAGTAACTAGGCTCAGGTGAAATCATCTTCTATTACTGGACTATTTGAGTCTATTAGATCACTGGGTAGTCTAGAGAGCTAAAACATGTACCTTAATAATTCACATTTCCAACTCAGTCTCTATCCAAAGTGATAGATTAATTTCTAAGTATGCTATTTCATCAGTATCAAAAAAGCGTGAGTGAATTTCAGGAAGGATGGTATAATAAACTAATCTCCACTAATCTATTACAAAATAAACAAAAAATCAAGTTCTTGCATTCCTCCATTGAATACAAAATCAAGTTCTTGCATTCCTCCATATGATAAATTTGTTTTCAAAACAAAATAGTTATTTGATAGAAACATAAAACACAAGTCTGTTGCTTGTTTTACAAGTAATCTTTGTGGACTTAGTGCAATTTTCTTTGGATGTTTTGAAAGAACAATGTCCAACAACTCAGATTCTAGGACAAAAACATAAAAATCTGTCTTGACTGAAGGTTCAAAGGGGCCTTGTGTCAGACCTTGAAGCAAGATAGTTAAATCCCAAGGAGCAGTAGCATCCTTTACTGGAGGCCTAAGCAAAGAGGTGCCCTTGAGAAATGTTTTGCATAATCTAGAAGAAGCTAAGGAAGAATTATTTTCACCTAGATGAAAGTCTGAATAGCAACCAACTTTAGCCACTTCATTAAAATTGAAGATAAAAACTAAAGTACAGATGGTTTAGGGGCAGAAAAGGGGTCCAAATCTCTCTTAAGGACCCAGAAGGCAAATCTCTTCCATTTACTTCTGTAAATGTTCCTAATAGAAGCCTTTTGAGAAGATAATAAAATATGACCAGTGAGGATAGCCTGGACGGTCTAACTATCACTGAAACTGGAGAAACCAGGCTTTGAAGAATGGTATGTCTGGTGAGTCATCCATGTTGGGTGAGACAGGATGGCTGGACTGGGTTTTAGTAACCAGGGTTGATGCAGAAGATGAGGCCACAAGAAGGGAAACCAAATTTGACGAGGCCAGAAAGGTGCAATGAGGATAACCATGCTCTTCAACTGGTATGCTTTCTGTAGAAATTTGGGGATTAGAGGTAACGGGGGGTAAACATAGAGGAGACTGGATGGCAAATTGTGAACTAGAGTAGTTCTCTGTGACTCACCCATTGGAGGCAGCAGAGCAACACTTATTGTTGAGGGGAGAAGTGAAAAGGTCGCAGCATGGCTGGCCCCATCAATGGAAAATTCTCTTCACCACTTTGACATTAGGAGACTGCTTGTGAGGCATCAGAATGGACTTATTATTTTGTCTGCAATCACATTGACCTACCCCAGTATGTACATTGCTATGAGAAAGTGATTAGAAGAGATTGCCCATTGCCACACACTCATTGCTTCTCAACATAGCAGGTAAGATCTGCTTCTTCCCTGTTTGTTGATGTTCCAGACTACATAAAAATTGTTCATCTGAATAGCAATTGTCCCAGAAGGAAGAGAGTCTTAAAAGGCCTGCAATGCTAGGAGGACTGCTCTCATTTCCAGGACATTGATATGCACTACTGCCTCTCCACCCCAGTTGGCAGTCATCCGTGGTCACCATGGCCATAGGCAGGGACAGAATAAATGGACAGCCTTGAGAAATTTCATCCAAGTGAAGCCACCAAAGGAAATATTTTTTGGAATATTAGGTGATCTTAACTGGGGCAAATAAAGGCTGCTGAAGAACAGACTACTGTACCAACAGAGCCCCATTGAAAAAATTGTATGTGAAACCCAGCTAAAGGAATCAGGGTAATGGTTACCACTGTGGATCCTAAGGATTGCAAGATCAGTTGTGCTGGAAAAGACGGATGCAAGCTCACTTTCTTGACCTGGGACCTGAGTGTCTGTATTCCTGTTGGAGGTAGGGAAGCTGTCTAATTTACCATGTCTAGACGAGCAACTATGCACTCCAGCCTCTGAGTAGATGTGAGTTGCGACTTGCTGTAATTGACTGTGATGCCTAACTGAAGACACAACTGGTGCAAGAAGTCCCTTTTTTGTAGAAGTAGATGACTGGTTGGGGCAGTTAAGAGACAGTTGTCTAGGTACAGAAATGCTCTGAATCCCAGTAGTCTCAGCTGAGCTGCTACCACCACCATGCATTTGGTGAACACCCTGGGAGCTGTGGTGAGACCAAAGGGCAGTGGTCTAAAAAGGTAATGACTGGCTCCTAGCTGGAAGTGTAGATATCCTCTGGAATTCCTTTTCATTTTGATGTGATGGTATGCATATAGAAGATCTGTTGAGCACATCCAATTGTCCTTTTGCAGCAGGGGCAAAATGGACTGAACTGTGACCACCCAGGGCATTGAATACTTCATGTATTGGTTTAGTTTGCTGAGATCCAGGATGGGTCTCAAGTCCCCTGTCTTCCTTTGCACTAAGAAGAATCTTGAGTAGGGTCTAAATCCTGTCTGATCTAGCATGACCTTCTGGATGGCTCTTTTTTTTTTTTTTTGTTTTAGTTTTTTTTTTGGGAGGCGGGGGGGTTGCACTTATTTTCTATTTCTAATGTTGCCACCTTCTTCTAATTGGTGGAACATCAGGGATTCTTTTCATTTTTGAAGGAAGGGGGTGGGAAAATGGTATGATATAACCTCTGGATATAATTCTCTGCACCCAGGGATCTTTTGAGATGGATGCCTAGGCTTCAGCCTGCATAGAAAAGTGCCCCCTGTCTGCCTCAAGAGTGCAGCAGCCAGACAACCTTTCAGGAACAATCATAGGGTTTGTCTGAGAAAGCATTCCACAAAAACTGGTTCTGTGGGCAACCTCTATCACTGGGGCAGCATCTTCCATTGCAGTTCCCCCCTCTGTCTCTGGGAGAACCATCTTGCTAAACCATATCTTTCTACCTCCTCATTGATTCCAGGAAAAGGATCTCCGAGGAGTAGAAACACAGATCTCAGTGGCAGATAAGGTCATTCCCTCTTGCTCATTTCTGGAGAGCATTTCTTTCTTTGGGCAAAATAAGGAAGATTCCTGAAATGGAGCATCAATGAAAGAAGACTTGAAGGGCTCTGCATAGGCACATCCAGGCATGTCTCATGATAGCAATGCCTGAACTGGCCACCCAAGAGATACTCTATGCAGTGTGGGATAGCAACTTCATGAATGCATTACATATGGACTGAAGCTGGGCCAGTTGTGAATAGATTCTATTTTGGTCCTCCACAGACATGGACCTGGAAAGAGATTTGGAGAACTCTTTAGTCAAATCTCTTTGTAATCTTGTGAAAAGTGCCAGATAATCCAATGACGGCAGAACAAAGGTTGCTGAAGCATAAATGCGCTTACCAAATCTGTTCAAGGCCCTAGACTCCCTGTTAGGAGGATGGACAGATGAACTCCATAGCTCTCAACTGTTCAGATATTTGCCTCATAGGTTTGTTCTGTTTCACATAAAATTTGTGCTTTCTGGCAAATCACTGCTTATTGAAGTTACTAAATGATTAATATATTTGAGTTTCAGACTTCATATCCTTCAGAAAATGTATCCTAATGCAAATGCTGTTATTCTAGCAGCTTTCTAAGTATATAAGTGCAATATTTAAAATTTGCCCTATTTTGGACCTTTGGCCCACATTTTTTTAGGTTTTGTCCAGATTTCTTGCTGTAACAGGTTGACAGGTATGATGAGCTCTGCTTTGCAAGCTCTTTCTTAGTAGCTGCTGCCACAACCATACCTTCTACTGTGACCACTTTGCTTCACTGTGTTCTGTTCTTTGGGGCGGGGGGCTAAAATTTTATCTGGGTAGTTGGGAATGGGCTACACAGTATCCAGTTCCTTCAATGCCCAGCTTGAGATAAGATCATCGCTGGGGGGTCCACCCAAGACATAGCTGGGCCAGACCTGAAAGCCTCCAGGAATACTGATTTCTCCTGGGATGAGGTGTCAGATGATCAACCACCTTTTTGTTTTCAAGTATGTCTCCAAAGTAGACTTCCTAAGGTGGAGATCTGGGGGACATTTCCCCTTCGCTGAAGTCGGTGTCCGCAGTGAGAGATTATTAGGGGAATCTAAGTGTCTCCTTTTATACTTTCTCTTCCGAGGGATCTTGTCAGTGGGATAATCTGGTGACGTATCTGAAAGTGACAGGGGGGTCCTGAGGGACTGACTGGAAAAATGAATGGGTTGGGTTTGTCAGTGGAATAGAAGAATGAGGCTCACAACTATGACCCAAAGGTGGGACAGATATAGGATCCAAGGAGGCAAGAAAGGCCTTTTTTCTAGGTAAAGAGAAGACCTTATCCACAATCTCAAAGGCAGAGGGCCTAGGAGAGACCAAAGCCAGTAACACTAGAGCCAATGTCCCCTGTGCCAGTGAACTCTGAATCCCTCAGAACTTTCACTCAAGGATGGAGTTAGACCTGAGCGGTTCAGTGTCAAATCACTGAGGGGCAAGGATGGCTCAGATAATTTTGGAATTGATCCCAGCCTCACAGATCTAGCACTTACACTTCAGTTGAGAGTCTTCCTGCTCCAAAAGAGTCAGAGCTGGATGGCTCAGGGAAGCAGTTGGAGTCAAACTGCAACCTGTCTTTGGATCCGGCAAGAATACCCCCAGGGATCTGAGTTCTGAGTGCTCCAAAGCCATGGGACAGATTGGAGGAGGAGAAATTAAGTGAGGATTGGTGATGGATCTGATGGGAGATGGAGACAGACTTACCCCCATCTGGATCTGAGCTTTGAGGAATTTCCTCTTCATCCTATCAACTTTAACCTCGGGCAAGCTGCTGTTGGACATAAGTAAGCAGCTGGTAGATAGTGTCTTGGAGTGCTTATGTAGAGATTCCTGTAGAAACCGAGAAGGAAGTCAAGTAGGTATCAGATTTGGTGATATTGGGCGAGTATCGGGGTGACCAGATCTGAGGAGATTTTGTTTTCAAGGTAGTAGGATCTCCAGGAGTTGGATCGATGTCTTTGAAATTTTGGATGGTGGCTCAGAGGATGGAGCCAAAGATGGAGATGGATCCAGAGACCTTTTCTTGGTATCTTTGTCTTTAGAACATGAATCAGGCTTTTCTTTGCCTGACCTTTTGGAGGGGGTTTGAGCTCCAGTTGAAAATAGAAGAGAAGAAGGCCCTTCAAAACTAATTTATTCCTTCTGTCAGTAAATGCTCTGGTGTTGAAGCCAGGACAAATGGAGCAGTCAGAATCCAAGTGAGCAGTGCCCAAGCAATAGACACATTCCCTGTGGGCATCTAAATTGGGAATCTTGTCCCCACAGGAAATGCATTTTTTAAATCCAGTTGGCTTGTCTGCCATAATAAGCAAAGGCAAAGGTCTTAAGCCAGTGAAAAATATTTAAAAAAATGATTTGTGTATATAAGTAGAAAGGAAACCAAAAGGAAAGGCAGAGGTACCAACAGTGGTACTCAACTGAATACTGAAGGTTCACCACAAGGGAAAAGATAAAGACCTGATGATTGGAATCCGAGAGCTCCAAAAGTAAGGGAGGACAGATGAAAAAGCTCAAGGGATAGTCCAAACTGAAATATAAAAGGATAAAGCTTAGTACTTTGTGAAAAATCACCAAATAGCTCAAGAGAGAATGGATCTTCATCTGAAGCGATATGGCTGCAAAAGAGATCTGAGGTATGTTAGGTTGGTGGAGCATTATGGGTAAAAGGTGGAGCTTGAGAGTTGGATCCAAGGATCTGGAAGAAGTAGCCAAGTCAGATCCAAGACCAATCAATTGAGGAGTGAATGAAAATGACAGCAACGTATCAAAAGGTAAAATAAGACAACTTCTTGGAAACGGTCTGCTTTGACATGGGTTGACATTTTTTTTTTACCTTCACAAAAAAAGAACAAATGATCATAGTTAAAAAGATTTTATAGGTTCATATGTAGGTACTAGGCTATCTGCCCTAGGGCATTTATAAGCCTAGTCAGAATGTGTTGGCTTTCACCACCCTTTTAGACTAGATTCCCAAGCCTCTGTTCAGCAGGGCCATAGAAGTGATTCCAGGAGTAAATTTACGATTTCCCATCCACTCATCAAGATTTCTCTTGAAGAGGGTCAGCGAGGGGCTCTGCCTAACATGAAGTGGGATACTATTCCAAAGCGAGGGAAGCCTCTGGGATATGAATCTATCCCTCCAGCATGTCCTATTTATTGTTGTGCTGAGGTTTAAATCCATGGAGCATGTAGCTCTAATGGATTTGGCTTTCTTGAGGTGGAGCATGTCCATCAATTCTGGGTTAGACATGGCCTTGTATGTCAGGCAGAGATCACCTCTGAGTAGGCGATAAGCAACTGAGTAGAGCTGGAGTTTCTTTAGTCGAGTAGCATACGGCATCTGTTTGAGGCCCATGATCCCCTTGGTGAGGCACTTTTGAGGTCTCTCCAGCTGTTGCAGGTGTCTGGTAAGATACATCCCAAATGGGGCATTGTACTCAATTAAGGGCCTGATGAGCGATGAGTAGAGGGGTACAATGACCTCTCTTGATCTAGATGTGAACCCTTTTGTGATTAGGTGAGCTATACAGAAGGTTTTTCTAACCACTTTGTCAATGTGATTGTCAAAGGAGAGGTTACTATCTACCTGGGTCCCCGGATCTCTAATTACTTCGTCCGTACTTGGTGGATTACCTCCTATGTGGTAGTTTGTGGGCACTTTGTTTTTTCCAAAAGGGATGACTATGCACTTTTTGGCATTTAGCTTAATGCCATGGTTTTGACTCCAGGTATCCATCTCTGTAAGACCCTTCTGGAGGATGCTTGTGTCGGCCAGACAGTCGATTATGACTCCCAGCTTGCAACCATCTGCGAACTTGGTCAGCCGCTGTCCTCACATGCTTGCCTGTACCGCAGAGAAGTATATACCAAACAAGAGGGGTCCCAGGACTGAGCCCTGTGGGATGCCACTTGTAACCGGTTTAGAGTTGGACATGGCACCTACAACTCTGACCATGTGAGTTCTATCCCTGAGCCAATTTGCAATCCATCTTGTGACATATGGGTTGATATTTAAGCTGGTAAGCTTATTTATGATGCCAGAGTGGGGTATTGTGTCAAAGGCCTTTGCGAGGTCCAGGTAGGCTGTGTGGACTACCTCTCCCTCATCTATGGCTTTGGTAGCTATTTCAAAAAAGTCAACTAGGTTTAGGAGGCAAGATCTGCCTTTAACAAAACCGAATTGGGTAGGGTCCAGTGTCTGTAGGTTCCCAATGTCTTTGTTTATGAGATCCATGATGATGCGCTCCATAGCCTTGCAGAACAGGCTAGTCAGGCTTATGGGGCAATAGTCCCCGGGATCCACTGTGGCACCACCTTTGTGGAGCGGGATTACTGTTGTACACCATTCTTTGGGTACATAACCTGTGGTAAGGCTGAGTTGGAACAGTGAGTTTGTGAGGGTTTAGTTCTTTTTGGAGCTCGTGTAAGACGCTGCCCGGGATGCCATCCGGTCCCACTGATGCTGTGTTTTTTACTTTGGAAAGGGCTGCTTTCACCTGGGTGTTTGTGATGACTGGGTGACTGCATTCTTCTGGGATAGACACAGGCCCTTTTGGGGGGGGGGGGTAAAGTTTGCACTGAACCTGTCCGCCAGGATGTTGGCAATGACAGTGGGTTCAGTGTGTTTTGTGCCATTTTGCACCAGCTCAGAGCAGATCTGAGAGTTGCCACCCTGGTTCTTGACATAGCTAAAGAAAGCCTTGTGATTATCTTTTGAGTCTTTGGTGATTTTTCTTTCGACGTTAGCCTTCAATGATTTTATGATTGAGCGAAGTTTCTTGCTAATACTGATCAGGGATGCCTTCCCTTTTTGGGATTTTGCCCTATCATGTAATAGTTTCCTCCTTCTGTTGTATAGCTTATTTATGGCTGGGGTCCACCAGACTGGTCTCCTGTGTTTGGAGGAGTGAGTCTTGGTTTTACTTGGGATGGCACAATCCATGCATTCCTGTAGGTGCTCATAGAGTGCATTTGTAAAGGATTCTGCAGTTTGGATAGCATTTTCCATTTGCCTAGGGGCTTTGAAACTTTCCACCTCAGTCTTGAGAAGTGTGAAGTTTGCTTTTGAGAGATTTTTCACAGTGGTGTCCTTGGCCGGGGGTGGGGTCTGGATGTGGATGTCCATTGTGATTAGTTTGTGGTCTGATCTTACCAATGAGGGGTTTACCTCTGGTGTGGAACAATGATCCCCCATGTTGGTGATGACCAGGTCCAATATGTTGTCCCCTCTTGTGGGAGTGATGACCAGTTGTTCCATTGCATTTGAGTTTATAAACTCCAGGAACCATTGGGCAAAGGAGTTGGGACTTGAGTAGTTTTCCCAGTCAATGTTTGGGTAGTTGAAATCCCCCAAAATCATGGTGTTTGGTGAGACTTTCATATTCTCCAGTGTTTTCAGGAATGCCGTGTGGGGGTCCTCAGACAAGGTGGGTGGTCTGTAGCAGGCTCCAAACTGAAAAGCAGTTTTGCCCACTGTTAGTTGCATGTGGAGGGTCTCCGATGCCTCATGCAGTCCCACTAACCTGGAGGTGTGGGTATCCTTGATGAAGATGGATGCTCCTCCGCCTTTAGTATTTCAGTCCGAGTTCTGGGGCCGAAAAGTATGGTATGAGTGGAATCCTGGTAGTGCTGGAGTGCTCTCTGGAGCCTTGAACCAAGGTTTCTGTTACTACACAGATATTGATTTTCTCCATACTGAGGAGTGCCTTGAGTGCGTGCATCTTGAGGTTTAGACTTCTGGCATTGAGTAGCATTACCCTTAGTTTTTTGTTTCTGGTATTGTCTATGGAGGTGGTTTTGTCTTTTGAGCCTTGCCTAAAAAAGGCACTATAGGGGTGGCAAGAGCCTTAGCCAGTATTCAAAAGCCTAAGGGTGACAGGTGCAAGCCGTCCCTGGCGAAGCAACGTAGCTTGTCAATCATGTCATCCCAGGCTGACAGACACTGGATCCCCTTTGAATGACACCAATACCTTAGCCAATTGTTAATGTTGATCATTTTGTCTTTATACTGTGGCATCATTCTTGGTGAGGGCAAGATGCTACTCAGGGTCAGGGTCATACCGGCCTGGGCTACATGATCAGAGAGCTCCTCTACATCTCTTTTCATGTAGTCCAGGGAGGTACGTCTCAGGTCATTCACACCAACATGGACAATGACAGAGTGATTTTTGTACCTGCTGTGGAGTGACCCAAGTGCTTGTGTTATGTGGTGGATCCTGGCACCCGACAGGCAGCTTACAGTGACCTCCTCCTTGTTCAGTCTGGTGAGCGGGATGTCAGTGTGCCTGACTATAGAGTCTCCTATTACTAGTGTATTAGGTGCATTATTTAGCCTTAAGGGCTGCTTCTGTGTGGCACACTGACTTTGTGAAGTATGTGATACGTGAAAGTTGTTGTGGGGTAGTGGTTGCTTGGATGTCTGCTTTGGAGGTATCTGCTGCTTTGCCAGATTTTTATTTAGAGCCTCCGAGTATGTTTTTGTGAGTTTGTGTGTCATGTTTGCTGATGCGATTGGCCTATGTGAGACTGGTTGTGTGGTGCAAGTGGTTTCCTTCTCCTCCTGACTGACTGTGCCAGTCTTGGTTTGAGAAAGCTCGGCCTCCAGTTTGGCTGTATAGTTGCATCTCTCACATAGATTTGAGTTTGTTGGAAGGAGGAGAGGGTTGTCTGTGTACATAAGGCAATTGTAACATTGCCTCAAGATTCCCAGATTCACCAGCTGGACTGGAGAGTATACCTGAAACTGCACTTTGGACATGCCAGGATATTTAAAAAACTGATTTATTGATTGTCCAGAATGGACGAATAGGGAGCCTTGTACTTCAGGGTAGTAAAAGGGGGGGTGTAGTGCTATAGTTTGTTAGTGTTTACTGAGGTATTTGAGCAAGTGCTGGGCTGTACACGGGAGGTAGAATGCTTACTTTAAGAGTTACACTAGTTCTAAGGGAAAAATTGAAGAGCAGACTTGTGGAACCGGGAATAGTTTAAAACCGCTTAAAAGGCACTGTGCGACATTGCACGATGCTGCACAGTGCACGAAATCATGCAAAACCATGCAAATACAGGTTTTAAGGCAGGGAGCTTGAGACAGAGGAATTAGCCCAAAACGACCAATAAGCTACTAATTGCTGGGCTGAGACCACTCCTCCAGGGACAGATAGGCTGCTCAAAGCTCCCCACTCTCACTGGTGAACATAGAAGCTTCCTCCTATCCAAGTAAGGATATGGGCAACACAGGAACTTATACCACAGCCCAGAATTCAGAAAAACCTGAAATATGGACTACTCTAGTTCAGAAAAGGTGGGAAACAAGGATATTTTTTTTCTTTTTTTAACAGAACAGTAACTTAACAGAAAAACACTGTAAATGCTTTAAACAGGCTAGCGCACTTGAGTGTGTAGCCTACAACAGTTAAACAACACAAAAACGATTTAAGGAAGTGCAGGAACAGTAAAAATGCAAAAACAAGCTTTTTCAGATATTTAGAATAGCTAGAAACTAGCTTTCAGCGAGAATATGCAGTCGCAAGTAGAAAGGCAGAGAAAAAATACTTAATCTGTTTAAAGTCTCTCTTTTCATCTCTCTGCTGCTTGTAACACTCTGCAGGACCACAAGGAGCTGTTGCTGAGTCTGAAACAAGCGCAAAACCATGCAAATACAGGTTTTAAGGCAGGGAGCTTGAAAGAGATAGAAATTAGCCCAAAACAGCCAATAAGCTACTAGTTGCTGGGCTGAGACCAGTCCTCCAGGGACAGATAGGCTGCTCAAAGCTCCCCACTCTCACTGGTGAACAGAGAAGCTTCCTCCTATCCAAGTAAGGATATGGGCAACACAGGAACTTATACCACAACCCAGAATTCAGCAAAACCTGAAATCTGGACTACTCTAGTTCAGAAAAGGCGGGAAACAAGGATATATATATATATATATATATATATATATATATATATATATATATATATATATATATATATGTGTGTGTGTTTTTTAACAGAACAACAGTAACTTAACAGAAAAACACTGTAAATGCTTTAAACAGGCTAGCGCACTTGAGTGTGTAGCCTACAACAGTTAAACAACACAAAAATGATTTAAGGAAGTGTTCTGTAAAGACAAGTACCCAAGTTATCTGTAGGCATCCACTGTATGGAGTAGCCTTTCTCTCTCATCTTTGGGTTCTGGGAAGAAGAGAGGGAGGTTGGTAGCTTGGCTTAAAGTAAACTCATATACCTCTTCAGGCATAAAGGAAGGATTAAATGTCTTTCCAAATCACTGCTGCAGTATTCTTTAAAATAGGGTTCCTTGCCTAGGGCAGCCCAATGTCTGGCCAGTATACCATAGCCTTTAGGTTGTAAATGTCATGCCATATGTCACAGGTATGCTCCCAGTGCATGGTGTAGGGCATAAAGGTGATGTCCAGATATACAATCCTCAGAACTTCTTTGCCGCTAGTCTGAACATCATCATCTGTCATTGGTCTGAACGTTTGTTCCTTTGCTAGTTACCAAACCATTTTCAGATAAGTGCCCCATTGGGGGATTTTTGATTTTTTTCTCATTGGTTTGCCTTGTTCTGGTTGTTGGTTTCATGTCATCCAGAAATGGGAAATGCCAGTGCAGGAGAAAGATTTCCCATAAAGATTGTTACAAGCAGTGCTTGTTTTACTTAGGTGCTTCCCATGACCATATATCTTGTGCAATTTGCCAAGCTTTCATCCCTAAGATATTGCATAGTCTGCTTTCTTCCCTAGCTATTTATTTAGAAAGCCAGTGATGTCAACTGTTGGCTAAAGACACTATGGAAAGATCTTCCCAGCCCAAGAGTCAGCCCTCTGTGAAGAAAGACAAGGAAAGCTCAGTCGGATTCATCAGCTGTACCGTCTCCACTCGACTTGAGCCTAGTGAAAACCCATTTTCCTCGTTAGCTGCCTCTGCTGTAACCAATAAAGAGGCTCACATGGATCCAACTTCACACATGTCCACAAAGACCTTGTAGATGTCTGCCTTGGATGTACAGGGGAAACCGCAGTTGATAATTACTGAGGGACCTAGGGATATTCCTCAGATATTAGTTAGGGAAGAGATTCTGACTACAATAATCGAATACCATCAGGGGTCAGAGCCTCCTAAAGTGTTTAAGGCCGATGTCCCTCTGAAAAAGAAGCAGAAAACTAAGTACATTTCTCCTGCTCCTAAAGGTCCTCAGAGTGAATGGCAAAACTTCATTCCAGGCCTGTTAAATGCCCTTATGGCTCTAAAGTGTCCAGAGGGAGTTCTGTTCCTGCTCATCCTTGGTCTTCTACCCCTCTTCTGTGACCTAGGGAACAGGATCTTTGGAGGATGATGCAGATTCTGATGAAGAATCTATGATTTGTTCTCAGATTCCCTCCCCTTAGATTATGGTACTGAGAAAGAAGAGTCTATCAGTCCTGGTTCTCCGTTTGAGGATGTTTCTTTTGGTGACACTATTTCCAGAATTTTTCAGATGGGACTGTGCTCAGATGTTTGATGCTCAGGAGGAGGTATTATGAGGAGGTTTCTTTTAGTGACACTATTTCCAGAGTTTTTCATATGGGACTGTGCTCAGGTGTTTGGTGTTCAGGAGGAGGTATTATGAGCTTCTGCAAATGGAGTCTCCTAGAGCCCATGCTGTTTCTCCTGTTCCTCCTGTTCTTGATGGCTAGCAGGATGCATTTTTCATTGATTTCCAGCCCTCTGTCCCCCCAAAAATCTTACAGGTTTTATAAACTGCCCGATGATTGCAAGTTTCTTAATAAGTGCCCCTTAGCTGACCCTTCTGTGGTATCAGTTGCCTCTCAGAAACCCTCCAAATTGTTGCCTTCTACAAAATTGCTTCTCTCTGAACAGGTCAGCAGAACTATGGAGAGACTAGGTAAGAAAGGGTATACTTTTGCTACCCTGGCCTTTAGAGCCATGAACAATCAAACACACATGACCAGATGTTTTGTCTCTTCTCAGGCTGTTCAGGCTATTTCAGATTTTCCTAACTCTGAGAGGAAGGCCTCTGCTCTTTCTTTCCCAACGGCATCTTCCCAAGTTGCTCATCACTCCATTAAATGCAGTTATGATGTAGCTGATGCTTCATCTGGGGCTGTGGCTTTTGGTTTTGTTTTGAGGAGGTATTCCTAGCTTGGACTTCAACCTTTACCTGGTGATATCAATATAAACTGGTGGATGCTCCTCTGGACAACAAGGATTTGTTTGGTGCTACTACTGCAGACTTCTTTAAGTCCTTGCAAGAAAGGGCTAAAACCTTACAGGATTTGAAGCATATTTTTATTTTGTCTGTTCCAAAAGTTTAAAGGAATTACCCCAACAAGCCTGCCTTTGTTTGTAGACCATCTTGCCCTCACCCAAAAGGTAAAACAGGTGGCAGAAGGGCTTCTGCTAAAGCTACCCAGACTCCTTCTACTCCATTTATTTTGACATTTGTTAACCGGGTATGTCCGACTGAGCATAAGCACATTTTCAGTGGACACCCAGGGAGAAAATCTCCTGTTCCTGTCCAGGTGCTGTCTGACTATTGTTGCCCTGTTCTTCTCAGTCACATTCGACTTTCTCTGCATCTTTCCCTATCCCTTCCTATTTGGTTAAAGGTCACCCAAGACTACTGGGTTGTTTCCATAATTCGGCAGGGTTATTACTTGGTTTGGAAATCTCTTCTCCCCTTTTTGGATATTCCTCAGACTCCTCAGAATAACTGTCTTTTTATCCAGAGGTGCTTCAGGGCCTGTTGTTTCAAGGAACAATTCAAGAAGTTCCAACTCCTCAGAGGGGAATGAGGTTTTATTCCAGAATATTCTTGGTCCCCAGGAAAGAAGGCACCTGGAGAACCATTCTGGATCTTACTCAGCTAAACACCTTTTTGAAGGTCCCTTCCTTTCTGATGCTATCCCTTTAAGCATTGTTTCCTCTTCTACTTCCTCAGGCTTTTTTAGGTTCCCTGTATCTCAAGGATGCTTATTTACACATTCCTATTCACCCCCCTTTTCAGAAAGTTTTTGTTTCTCAGTTGCTCCCTGGCATTTTCAGTTTTCTGCTTTGCACTTTGGCCTCTCTACTGCCCCAAAGGTTTTTACCAAATGCCTCACTCCTGTGATTGCTTTCTGCTGGGTGAGAGGAATATAGGTTCTTTCCTTACCTGGATGATCTGCTCATTCAGGCATCTTCTCCAGAGATTTTACTTCATTATCTACACTTTGCTATTTCTCTCCTGGAAAGCCTGGGGTTTACTGTCAATTACCATAATTCATTCCTGGCTGCTTCCCAGGATCAGTTTTTTCTGTGTGCAGGCTCCACACTATTCCATCTCTGCCTCCTCCTAAGGCTTTAACTCTGAATGTTTTCTTTCAATCCCTTCTTCTGGCTTCAGTTGCAGCCAGGGAATTTCTGAGGGGATCTGAGTTACATGGCTTCCACCAATCCCTATGCTTCCTCGCACTAAGCTCTGTATAAGGAAGCTGTAGTGGTTTCTAAAGTCAGGTGGCTTCAACATTCTCATCATGTAGATTTTCTGGTCCCTTCTCATCCATGCCTTAAGCTGGAACTTCACTGGTGGATCCATCCATTTACCCACAACCCAGGGCTTCCTTTTCAACCTCCAATTCCCTCTCAGGAGCTCTTCACAGATGCCTCTGATGTGGGATGGGGACCCTCTTTTGGTCATCTGAAAGTGCAGGGATGTTGGTCTCTTCAACAAAAGAAAAACTACATCAATGTCAGAGATGAGAGTTCTTCTGGCTCTTCATGCTTTTCACTCTCGGTTCCTTCTGGGACCCCTCAAAATTCTCAAAGACAATACCACAGTGATGTGGTATTTCAAAAAACAAGGAGGAAAGAAAAGGTCTTATCTCCTGTGCAGATTAGCTCTTCAAGATTGGGATCTAGCTATCCAGTATCAAGTGACCCTTCAGGAAGCTTAAACTCCTTCAGATCTGAATTCAGTGGCAGATTCTCTGAGTAGGTCCATAACACAATTCCATGAGTGGATATTTCATAGGGATGTGTTTCTGGACATTGTCCACCTGTGTGGTACTCCTCAGGTAGATCTATTTGCCTCCCCTCAACACACAGCTTGTTGTTTTTTTTTTGCACCAGTCTCATGTTCTCTGGCATGGAAGGTGGATGCTCTCCCTTTTTCTTGCAAGGGGAAGTTTCTTTATGCCTTCCCCTCCCCTTCTCTCATTCTTAAAGTCCTGTTCAAGATAAAGCAGGATGCTCTCAAAATCTTGCTGGTGACTCCCTCTTGGTCCAGTCAACACTGGTTCTCTCATCTCCTGCATTTAGCCAAGGGCAATCATCACAAGTTACCTCATAGGGTGGACCTACTCACACAAGACAAGGAGTCTCTCATCCATCCACACCTGTCCACTCTTAAAATGACATTGCAGATGATAGGATTTTGATCCCCTTCACACACCTTTTTTTCTGAGGATGTAGTTTGGGTCCTGCAGGAGGCCAGGAAACCCTCTACTAGAAAATCTTATTTGTCCAAATGGAAGAGGTTTTCTGTTTGGTGTCCTTCTCATAACCTGGATCCACTTATTGTGGATGTTCCTTTCTCTCTTATTTGTGTGAATTGCTCAATGCAGAGTTGGAATATTCTTCTGTTAAGGCCCACCCGTCAACTATTTCTGCTTTGCTTATTTACCTTTTACTCCCCTTGGGCCTCCGGTTTTGAGGCCAAACAGTTTCTTAAAGGTGCCCGTCACATTAGGCCTCCCAGGAAGCCTGTCCCTCCTTCTTGGGATCTTAATTTTGTGTTAGATAAAATGACTCAGGTTCCTTTTGAGCCTGCTGCATCACCTTCCTTACAGCATTGTTCTTGGAAGACTGTTCTTCTTTTGGCCCTTACTTCTGACAGGCGAGTGAGCTGAAAACCCATATGGCTGTTCTTCCCTTTTTAGTTTCCCATAAGGACATGGTGTCTTTTTGTACTAATCCTTCTTTTATGTCCAGGGTGGTTGATGAGTAGTCTCTTAATCAGTCTATTCGTTTGCCCACATTTTTCCCTTCTCCACAATCTGCTACTGAGAAGGATTTGCACACTTTGGATGTGCATAGACAATTCAGATATTATTTGGATAAAACTTTTAAAAAATCTGAACAGCTTTTTGTTTCTTTTCATCCTGGGTCATTAGGTTTGGCTATTTCCAAACAAAGCATTTTCTCTTTGTTATCTAAAGCCATTTTCTGCTATTCTTTTCATAGGAAGAGACTTCCTTCTTCTGTTAAGGCTCATTCCACTAGAGCTGTGGCTTTCTCTAGTGCTTGTTTCAAGGGTTTGGATACTAATTCTGTTCTTGAGGCAGCAACCTGGATTTCTGTGCATACCTTTACCAAGTATTATATGTTGGATTCTAGGGCCAGAGCTAGTTTTGCCAGGGTCATTCTCCATGGCTTCCTAGAGGGCTCTGCTGGCCCTTCCTCCTCCTATTCTTTTGCCTGAGCTATTGCACTCTCCCTATTGCAAAGAATCCTGCAACACTGATATGGAAGGCCATAGTACAGTTATTTAAAATCTTACCATAACAATAGATGTCCTTCTCTTCACTGTTGCAGTATTCTTTCCCTGCCTTCTCCCCCAGTCCTTTTTCCATCTGGATGTGCCTGTTACCTCATAATATCCTTAGGCTGTTTTTCCTACTGGGGCTTCTCAGTTCTGAGGATGGTATGTCCAGACATCACTTTTATACCCTGTGCCATGTGAGGGGAGCATATGTGTGATGTACGACATACCCGCGTACCCATGCTTTGGTATACTGGTCAGACGTCGGGCTGCCCTTGGCAGGGGACCCCTATTGTAAAGAATACTGCAACAGTGAAGAGAATGACATCTACTGTTATGCTAAGATTTTATACTACTGTACTTTCTCAAGAAACCCCATCTTTGTGGAAAATGAAATAATGTTGTCCCTGAGGTCTGACCAATTGGAAGCCCTGTTTTCCAAGTCAAGAATCTTAAGTCAGCATGGTGAGTTAGTTCAAATGGATCAGGAGTTATTTTTCCTAGCACAAAATTAAGATCTTACAGAACTGTTACCTATTTTCTAAGAGGTTTTGTATGCAAAGACCATGTAAAAGGAGACACTTAGATTCCCCTCAGGAATCTTTCACTGAGGACACCTCCTTTCATAAGTATGTTTATATGAGACTGCATTGAAAGGGGGATCCATGGGCAACCAGTAAACCTCAATGGGAAAGGAAGACAGACCAGAGGCTAGTAACTCACAAATAATGTAGATTTAGAGAAATGCTAGTCCTGCTGATTCCTGTCTTGGCACCAACTAGAAAATCTTTTCCATTCCCCAATATATCATTTTCTAGGAGCAGATGCATGTTTTTTCCACCATTAATACATGCTGCGTGCTTTCAGAAAATATGTACCTCAAAGATATTAAGATTATATCGTCATGGCAGTTAGTTGCAGTTGTTTAGCATCAGAATGTGTCAAACATCCTTTATCCTGTCTGAGTAGATCCAGTCTGTAAGAAAGCTTCTGGTAATTGACCTTAGCCATTCATAGAAGAAGGGAAAACCACCGTTACCTGGACCAGAAAAGAGTCACAGTGATTTTTGTAGAGTCCTTATAAAGCTTCATATTTATTGTGGGATATTAGTGGAAGGGCTTGAAAAGAATACAGAAACATTCATGTCCTTGGAAAAGAAAAGGCATCTGTCTTCCAGGCCTTCTTACCTGGAGTCTTGAAGCAGAATGTTACCAATTAATTGTAGTGAGTGGAGGTGAAAAGATCTATTTGAGGTGTTCCCTACAGCTGGATTGATTCCAAAAAGAACCCCTGATTTAATTTCCATTTGTGAGTGTCTGTTCTGGTCCTTTTAAGCTTGTGTACCACACAGTTTTGTTCTGACAGTAACTGAGATGCTGGTATAGTGAGATTGTGTTGAAAAACTTTGTTCCAGGCTATCATGGCTAGTTAGCACAGAGGGTAAGATCTGGTCCCCGCCTGTTTGTTCATGTACCACAGTGCTGTTGTGTTGTCTGTAAACACTTGTAATTGTCCTGGGGACCACAGATTAAGAGAGTTGCGAGCATTTATAAGTGCCAAAATCTATTTTATGTTTTTGTTTTGGTCTGTCTTTTTTGTCCCAAAGACCCTGCACTTAAATCCCCATAGACAGTGTTCCCCAAGCAAAGTCTGAGTTGTATGTTGTGCCAAACTATACTAGAGCTGGAAGGAAAAATGGGAGAAATGGGTTTTAATAGATTTGTTGTCATCACAGAATTTCCATTTTTACAATCCCCCAAACTGGAATCTGGAATGCCAGGGGATATTGTAGTTTTGACCCTACCAATTTTTAGATGCCATTTGATTTTTCCGTGGTGGAGTCTTGCTTGATGAATCATGAAAACTGCAGAAGCCATGAAATCCAAAATCTTGAGACATTCCCTTAATGAGATTGTAGCCTGAGTGGAAAAACTCGAGTAGATCTAGATAAAAATATTTTTCTTGTGATAGAAAGGTTCTTTGAACTGAGGTATCTAGAAGATACCCCAGGGAAATAGTCACATGAGAAGACTTGTGTATGTTCTCCTGAAACTCCAGTCTTTGAAAGGGATCCCTCACCCAGCTGAAAGATTCCTGACACTTTGAAAACAATTCTGCAGAGATAAGCTAGGCACTTTGTTTTATCCATTGCTCCAAGATATTCACAAAGCATAATGCAGAAAATTGATCATGTGGGCCAGGCACAGAAAAATCTTAACTGAAATCTGGATCTATAGAAATGTGATGATAATGCACCTTTTAACTCTAAGGTCACCAGAAAACTCAAATGGGGAATAAGATGTAACAGGTTGTGAAGGGATAACATGTTGAACTCGGGCACAATCACAAATGGGTATAGAGGAAAGAATCAGAACTGATCTATGAGAATCTTCTTTCTTTGGCACCAGAGACATTCTTCAATAAAACGTCTCCTAGTTGAACAGTTTCTATCATCCCCAGGTGCTGAAAGACTGGAGGAAAATGAAGAATTTGGGCTGCTGATCAAGGAGGAGTCCCTCAAAAAGAAGAGAGATTCCCACTGCCAGCTGTAACCTTGCTAGATTACTTTTAAAACCCATCAGTCTGAGATTGTTGCCAAAGAGAGAAATGGGGTTCAGACTTTCTAAAAGGAGTAAGGGTCTACCATTGAGGTAGGGGAAGGGAGGGAGTCATATCTATAGCTATTCAGACATATTTGACTGTCCCTTGTTCTAGGGGGATTCCTCCATTCTTTTTTGGAGCCTCCCTGCAATTGCTTTTTAAACATTTGGTTAGCAACAACTTGCTGTGTTTGTTTACTTTACTTTTTGAAAAAGGTAGTAGGGTTAGTATTAAACCCCAAGGTAAACTTGGAGAAGGCAGGCTGAAAAATCTGAGAATTTCCTTGAATCAGTTTACCTCTCTCACCACACTTTTTCAGGATCTCTGCATCAGATGGTCCAAAACTAACTCTATGTAAGGAAGATTCAAATTTCAGATTTAACATCCTCTGAAAGGTTTTTGAGTACACAACCAAACAAACCTCCTTACGAAAGTTCAGTGACAGCAGCCCTAGAAGTGGTATCATAAGTATTAGAAGTACATCTTAAACAGTAGGTAGCTACTTGACACTCAGAAGCAATTCAGTTGCACAAGGAAATGTTTCCACAGAAGAAGAAACCGCTGCCTACAATATTCCTCATCTTCTCAAAAGAGGCAAGCATAAACTTTAATGCTTGAGCTTGACAGTTGATCATTCTAAAAATAAGTGTTGCAGAAGAATATGCTTTTTCCCCAAATTTATCAAAAACCTTTCCGTCCTTGTCCAAAGAGGAGAAGCTGAATTGACTAGAGCAGTAGCTGCTGTGTTGGATCTGAGAATTAGTATATAAAAGCTTATTTGTCTGCATTCTTGGGAGCAGCAGACTGGTCAGGCAAGTTATAGGCTTTGACCAAAACATCCTCAAAAGCCAAACTAACAGAAGGAATTAGAGTAGGCTCAGGAACTCCATTTGCAATAAATCACAATACTTCTTTTGTGACTGTAGAATGTCAGTATGTTGCAACTGAAACAATGTATTCTTCTTTTGTGACTGTAGAATGTCAGTATGTTGCGACTGAAACAATGTATTCATTCTGCAAATAGTTTCAGAAAAAAGTATCATTCAAAGGCACTGGCAAAAAGCATACTCTCTTCAGAACATGAATAAGAAACCTAAGGAGGAGAAGTAGAATCTGTCCCTCCACAATAATTGTGTGGCCCAAACTGATGAACCTCTTCATTAAATGAAGAATCTTTTTTTTTCTGTCTTAAAAGAAAGAGCTGAATTGGATCAAGTGCTTGAATTATACCCTGAGCTAAGAGCAATAAATCATTCCTATCCAGAATGATTGAAACAGCAGACAATATGGTTTCAGTTTTTGCATCTTTTACCAGAAACTTCTGAAGAAGACGACCCACTTTAGCCAGAGGAAAAAAAAACTCCCCACAGATAGACATAGTAGTCTGGCTAGGCAGTGGTCTATTCCCTGCCCCTTCTCTAAGGACTGACAAGAGTGTCTCTCCTTTGCCTGCTAAGTTCACTCCAAGAGCCACACAGGATTTGTTTAACCCCTGGTCCATTGTGGCTATAGTGACAACACCAAAGGGAGCCAAGGGAAAAAAAAAAGATGAATAATCTGAGGAACCAGAAACAGCCACAGCAGAGTCGCACATCAGCAGCTGTAGCTTTTTAGCAGCTTGCTGTGATAGTAAAGGCTACACCTTCCAACTAGTAATCTCCCCACTGCCTTCTCTTTTTCTCCTGTACCTACCTCCAACATAAAAAACTCTTAACTAAACGTAAGCCCACCAAATTAGCAGCAGACAACCTCCCAAGTAAATACCTACAAATTGCAGTTGATGCTCTGGCCTGACCAGTATCCATCTTGATTAACCGATCTCTGTCAGCAAGTTACATTCCCACACTATGGAAAGTATCACATATAATTCCCCTCCACAAAGGTGGCCCCTCCACAGAACTAACCAATTACCACCCCATAGCTATTCTCTCTCCACTCTCCAAAATACTAGAGAGAAGCATTCACTCTCAAATCTCAGACTACCTCCTTACTAACAACCTCCTTTCCAATACTCAGCATGGTTTCCGACCAAACCACAGCACCACCACTGCCTTACTCTCCTTTACTAAAACTATCCTTCAGCATAAAAACAATGGCTATCTCTCCTCTGCTACTTTCCTAGACCTATCTAAAGCATTTGACATGGTCTCACACAAACAACTCATCTCTATCCTCAATAACCTATCCTTCTGTCAATCAGTCACCAACTGGTTTCAGAGTTACCTGTCTGACAGGCAACAATCCGTTGTATGGCAAAATGACACATCTCCCCAACTAACCTGTCTCCATAGGGGTTCCCCAAGGATCCATCCTTGAACCCCTACTCTTCTCTATTTTCACCAATAATCTAGCCTCTGCCACCAAACATGGCACACTCATACAATACACAGATGACTCAACCATCATCTGCTCAGCCCACTCCCTACCCAAACTGCAAAAAGTCACACAGGAAGCCTTTTCCTCTGTTGAAACTTGGTTATCAGATGCCCAATTAATACTCAACCCAAACAAAACTAAATTACTCATCTTCCAACCCACCAAACATACTCAAAACAACTCTCACTTTAACATCACAGCAAAAGACAACACCACTATACACCCAACAAAACACACCAAGTTGCTAGGAGTGGAAATAGACAATAAACTAAAATTTGACATTCACATATCCATGACCATAAAAAAAGTCCACAAAAAACTAGGAGCGTTATACAGAAATAAGTAACTTCTCACCAAAGCAGCAAAGATTTCAATGCAAATTCCCACCTTTTCTCCACCCTACTTTATGCCTCTCCAATATAAACCAACCTAAGGCAATGCGATCTAAACAAGCTAGAGACCTGCTACAACAAAATCGCCAAATTCGTCACAGGGGGCATCCTGCCGTAGTCACCACTGTCTCTCACTTGCTGAACTGGGCTGGCTTGAACTCCCTCACCTCCTTCAATGGTATCAACTCTCACTCGCCAACAAACTAGTAAACCATCCACTAAATGTCCCATCCCTCCAGAATCTACTCCAACCCTATCGCACACACCAGACCACTAAGATCCAGTAACAAAAATCATTGCAGATCACTAAAGCCAATAACTCTGCTGATGAAGCACTATTCTCTTGTGCCATAGTCAAATTATGGAACTCCCTCCCACCCACAAATACCTCTGTACCGTCATGCACCCACTTCAAAACTTTACTAAAAGCGCACCTAAAAACATGCTGGCTATGCCCTTGCAACTCCCACTCTAATATCACCCACCCCATCCAACCACTACCTTTCTTTCCACCCCACTAACTACCTTGATTATAGCAAGTTTGGATGCTCATAAGCCTACTACTTATTATACAGCAAGAACTTCTTATTGTAACAATTGTTAATGTCTGTTATGTACTTCGCAGATAAAGATTCTAGTTGTCTACTGATGTACTATGTTCTTCATCTGTAACTATGTTTGTAATTAATTGCTATGTTAATCAAATTGTTAATTGCTATGTAAACTCAATGTAACTGCTGTCTGTATATTTTAACTGTGGAGCTTTTCTCCCCGGGCCTCCGCTGAAAATGGACCTACTTCCAGTCAGACACTCCCAGTCAACAAATGTAAATAAATAAATAAAAAATTCTCAAGACTGTTTCTGCACATTCAAGCGCACCTCTCTTTTGAAACCCGAGTCAAATAAGAAACAATTTCATTCATATAAGAATTTTGCTGTGCAGGTAGGGATGCAACAAAATCATCCAAACTGCACTCACACTGTAAAATAAATTTCCACATATAACCTTGATAATTTCACATTCTAAAGGCTAGAAACAGACATCCTTTTGCCCTGAAGATATAACCATTTTCCCTCTTTACCAGGGGTCATTGGATTAGATGAAGCTTTATATTTCAGCAGGTAGATGGGGAGATAGCAGCTGGGTTAGCAGTCAAATGAGAAGAGAGACCCATCATATCTGAGGAGACCCTATATTTATTCTGAGCCTTTTTAGGGACTTCAGGAACAGATATTGGTGTCCTGCAGGTACCTTTATAAATATATTCCAAAGCCATTAAGCAAGGGGGGCATAGTCACAGCATGGGGCATCTCATCATCTATAAGGTCATATACCCTGCCTAGTTATGGTATTGTGCCTGGCTGTTCCATGCAAAAAAAAAAAAAAGGAAAAATGAACACTTGTTTGGACTTAAGCTCAAGTTTACCTTTCAAAGAATCTGAGTGACTGGACTCGGTGTCAGCCAGGAAATCACCCTTGCCAATGTACCTGCAAGATGCATGCTGTCAGTTTATTCCTGGCCATAACAGTAGTAACTGAAAAGGCACTCAGTCTGCACTGCAGAATGTTCACTGCCTATATATTTGAATAGGTATTTTTTTTCTTTAGTATTCAGAGCACGTGCTATTAGTGTTAATATTTATTTGCTGAAAATTTCAAAATGGATGCTAAATTCTCATGAAGTTGTTAGAGAGAAAAGGATGTTCGAATTAATCCAGTATACTGCTTGTGTCTCCACTTCAATTCGATATCACTCAGAGCTGCTTACTAAAAGTGTTATTACTACTGGCAGATTACACTATTTTCTGTACTAATAAAACCATCAAATAAACATCTCCCCTTATGTCACATGCTGCTTAATAAAGTGTTGGTGTTGGGTCTTGGAGATTTGAACCCCCCACCTACATAATGAATATTACTGACTCCATTTCTGGTCATTGTTAAAATTCAGACCCTCTGTAAAGGGACTGTTTTGATGAAAAAGCAAGGCTAATGGCAAAAGTGACATTTTTGGTCAAAGTTAACACACCCAAAAGATTCTGTAATTTGTCCTAACAGCAACTGTTTTAAGACTTTTTCCCTGCTTTTGCTGTTGCCTGTCACAGCATATACTTCTACTTAAACAGGTAGGATATGCTCTCCCACTCCCAAACCAAGAAACAAGACAAGACGCTGCTGCTAAGTAGCCCAATACAAACAGGGTAGCAGAGGGTCAGGGTTACAGGTTTTCAATTATTGCCAGAATTAGCCAAGTCTCTGTTCATACCCATAGATCTAAACGTCTCTCAAAATAATGAAAAGCACTGTCAAAAGTAATGGGGGACAAAAGTACAACATCTGGGACTGTTTTTAAATATTACTCTAATTAATGTAAGATGGTAGTATTACAACACATTATGCAGGATCATTTTTTTTCACTGTAGGAACTATGAAACTTAAAATCTAGCATTATTGACTGATCTTAAGTGATTTATCAGAAAATCATAAAATTTCAGGACAGAGCAAAAATATGAGGTGAAATCAGAGATGATGTTATAAAATCAAGAACAGTTGAGGGTTACGTACATACCCCATAATCTTTATCATTTTGGCAGCACTTTTTCCCAGACTTACTTCCATTTGTGTGTATAGTATCTGTAACAGTACAGTGCACCCCAACTTTGACCTTACCATTTCTCTGCACAGCACAGGGATGACATCAGCATCAGTGGAATCCATACCCCTTGGAATATATTATGGCAACTTAATGGTCCTCACTGCTACCCTTCACACTTTATAACAAGGTTCACCCTTAAGGGCCATTATTAGCCCCAAATACTTTTCTGTCAGCCTCCTCTTCCTCCATATTTGTAGTGAAATCAGTGAGAAGAAAGGAAAAAATGTGGATTATATCACACAGGAATTAGGCAACAAGGTAAGTGTGTTGGTCTAAGGACCAGTTTCAGCCATGATCCAGGCCAAAGCACAAATCTGACACATCTGACAATAAATATTATTTACAATATGTATCATAATAGATCAAAGAGGTAAAGATATGAGTGGACTGAGTAATATAAGCTAATGTTCTGTAACAGATAACTGCAATGCTACTGCATGCTGACATTGTTACTCATGCCTCTGAACTGTACAGATTTTCGCAGTGTCCAGATTTTTGCTTCATATTTTTGACCTGTTTCTAATAAAATTGTGGTTTCCTAGCAAGTCACTGGCAAATCATTAAGGACTGAAGTCAGAAAATAATGGCAAACATTTGAGTTTCAGACTTCATATCCCTCAGAAAAATCCATGCTAATGCATAACCTGTTATTCTATCCACTTTCTAAGTTTGTAAGAGGAATATGTAAAAAGTGTCCCTTTTTTCCCCCCATTATTTGTGCCTTTTTCCAGAGTTCTTGCTCTAACAGGTTGAGAAGTATGGTGACAGTTTTGAATAACAACACAATGCTGCAGTTCATAAACGCATACAGTTGACAGATTTTCCTGAAATATAATCAATATTTTATTTTTATTTTTCTACTAACGTTTGTATATTGATGCTAAGTGTTCTAGAACTTTGTTCTGAATGAGTATTTTGTGTGTCTATGATTTGTTGCAGCAACAGATTACATATAATTGGAGCAATTTTTCTAAATGCCCTTTGCTCTGCTGCTTAGCCAAAAGTCATCATATTTTTAACATAAAACACACAGATCCTGAGTCCTCACTGACCTAATTAGGGGAGAGGCAATACTCCAGGTGTGTCAGCTTCAATAGAAGGGAGGCAAACATTAACATAGTACAAGTTGTGACAGGAGGCATAGGGCTTAGGCAATGGTGTATACAGGATGCTGAAGGTCAAACTAATCTACAAATTTCCCTGAAGATGTTATGCAAAATGCAAAAGGTTATGATTAGGTTGCCAATCGTTAGCAGTGTATTAATATGTTTCAGAAATGGATTTGGTAAATTCACTTTGTTTTTCCTTCAATATCAGCTGTTTTAAAGCATTGAAGGCTGTCAAAACACGTCCAGTGCTGTCCTTTGGTAACTGCCACGTGTGCCGCTCAAGTCACCATCATAACTGTCAAAGGTGCATAACAAAGTGTGTTATAAACCTTTCTAGCATGAGAAAAGTGTATAGCAAGCTTATTTTTTTCTGATTTTGGAGCGTAATTTGTGTGCTGTGTTTACTACATAAAGGATTATGATCAGGTCTCCAATCACAGCCAGCTTACATGTTCAAGACATGGATACCAAGAAATTTATATTAAGAACAACACTTAAGAGGTGAGTTTTGGCATCCATTTCGAGAACACCATAATAAATGGTTACGATCAATGACAGTTTTATCTGCCATATACTAATATTTACAGGGAGAAAAGTAGAAAGGTACGAAGTATTTTACTGGTAAAACACTGTTAGACAGAAGGCCGAAGTACAGTGACCCTCCATAAAACTAATAGCTTTAACAAAGGCTATTAGGCACTTCATTCTGCCATTTTGTTGTGCCAGAGGGAAGTTCTGACAGCTTTTAAAAGCTGTTTCCCTGCTTTCCCTGTTCCCTGCTGGTCAGCACTGTCCACTATAAGTTTCATGGAGTGCGAGCCAATATTAGCAGTGCTTTGGTGTACTTGATGAGCTTTTTTTTAATCACCCCTAACTACTGTTAAGATATAGCCTCTTGCTAGGGACATGCTTAACCAGTTAATCTTATTCCACAATTCTGGAGAGTAATCATGGCGCTCCATACACTAAAAAAGTGTTATGGGCAGAATTAAGGTTCTAATTTCAGGATTACCAGGTCAGTACCAAACAGGATCAGATTAGGGAACCTTATGCTTAGTTTCAGCTGTTGTATCACATCCTCAGCACTGAAAAAAACAGCATCTGGTAAAACCATAACCCAAGTATATGAATTACTTAATTATGTCTATCGCACTGCTAAGAGCATCACATTACCTGTCAGTAGTTCCTTTAGCTGGCAAAATATTTAAACAGTAGAATTCAGAAGTGAGATGTGATTTTTCACTTTATTTCTGACACTTAAACCTGAAGGGTTAAAGAGCATGCTGCAGAGGTTGAGCCATCCTTGTCTGGTGTCAGCTTACATTGCTCTTATTTAAGCATATACCATGAAGCAGCAATGTTTTTTGTTTCAAGTCTCGTTTATATGCCAACTGTTTGTTTTTATTATATGTAGCAACTGGCGCTAGCACATTCTCACTAAAACTAATAATTATGCCTGTGCTGACCTCACAGTGTGACATGATAACAGCAGTGTAATATAACAAAGATCAATAATAGAAATATGCAGTTAATAGTTAATCCATTAAAGTTAACAAGACATAATGTTTGCAAATGCATCTCCAACTGCTATCATTTGTTCCAAGAACAGGATTTATATATTTTTAAACCAGCTGCCTCTAAAATGCTATAAAACAAAACATAGTGTGATAATACTAAGAAAAATGTAAAGCCCAAGAAATTACTTTGCGTACAGATTCTGGTTTTATTTTTCTGGCAACAGAAGTGCAAAGATAAATTAGTCAGTCATTCATAGTAACTGTCTAGTTTCCTCTGAAAATAAGGGAAAGAAATGCAACTCCTCTGAATGTCAACATCTGGGTATTTCTGTAATTCTTTGTATTACAGAGTCAGTACAAAACTACATGCAGTAGCCACATAAATCACCATACTATATAAATACCGTAACTGCGAGAATTCCTTCATAAAGAAACAGCTTTTCATTTCTGACCTGGAATATTGACTATTTTAATGTGTTTTACATTAATACTTGCATTTGTCATATGTTAACGATCAGGGCATATACAATGAAAAATACCCCTTGAGTAGTATGCACTGTTTCTTTATTTGCCACAATGATTTTTTTCTCCCCCCACCACTCTTTGCCCATGCTGCCTGTTGACCTCTGGCCAGATGGCCCATTTGTTCCCTGTCCATGGGACGAGGGTTGACTTAGAGGAGCTGTCATTCAAACAGCCATTAGTGGTGGTTTGAGGGTGTTTTCTTCTTGAATCTATGTATCCCTTGTGGTTGCTTGGCTTGCAGAAAAGAAGGGGGACATTCAATGGGCTGTCCAGGATTATGGTCATCCCTCACTTCCACAATGGATGTTGCCATCAAGCAGCCCCACCCCATTCTCTTCAAGATAGGAAGTGGTTATACCAGTGTTCACCTGAGAAATCACATTCCCTGAATACCTTCCACCACCCCCCCCTCAGGAGAGGCAAGCAGACCACTCCCCTTCTCTCCAGTGTGTCCCTCCCTGGGTGCTTCAGTGCCATAGCTGCTAATAACTGGGCTGCAGTAAGGGCTCCATCCTTCTGTGCCATGGAGCCAGGCTACAATTTAACTTTGCACAGCAGATGTAGTGAGATACTGTATTACTCTGTATATTATACTTGTTAATAGCTTGATATCTGAGTAAAAACAAAAATTGACCAGGATTACTGACCCTGAAATAAATCATGGACTTTGAGTCACTGTTCTAACTCCCACAATTGTATTTCTGTAACCCTTCAGTGGATCTAGTAAAATAGTCCTTTGTACTCTGTTAGTTGCCCAGTTAAATGTGAATGGTTTAAATAATAAATGAGATACAACTGAACCATGGGTAGTTAGTGAAGAACATGACTTAGTAGGAGTAAGGGAAACCTAGTTGAAGGATGACCTGTACTTATCAGAGTATATAGCTTGCCATTTCATCTTCAAGGAAGATGGACCCGGGCAGTAAATGGGTAATTGGGGTTTATATTGATTAAAAAGAAGATACTGCTATCTTAGAAGTAGCTCTGTAGCCAATGAGAATGATCCTAACTGGTTGGTCATATTGCTGCTGTTGGGAGGTTTCAGTAAATACATTTGTGAAGTGGTTCACATAGTTCTACTTTAATTAGGTGATGGTAAAAGTTCTTGAGATATCCTGTCAGTGCTCTGCAAGAAATAACTGCATTACTTTTTTTGATTGTGTCTTTCATTAGGCTTTTCCTGGTTAGGGGTCGCCACAGCGGAACTCCGGTCCACTAATGATTGGCAGTTGATTTTTATGTACCGGCTTGCCAGGCCTGATGCACAACCTTCAATGAAGGCACTCCCATTCACGCATGTCTCCACGCAGAAGACGCTCTAGCTGAGAATCGAACCGGACAGCGTCTTACTGTGAGGTGACAATGCTACCGCAGCACCACCACTTTAGGTGGCTTTATTCTGAACTGAATAGGGCTTACAAAAGATGAATTCACAAAGCCAAATCCTATTTTTAGGGAACAACACCTTACAAGATTCTCTGCTTACCAGCAGACCTAACAGTCTTCCCACCACTTGTAGCCATGTCAAACTCTTTTATAGCTTGTTGGTCTTTAAAACAAAAAGCCCACACAGGCAACTAATTTATATAAATTATATTTAAGGCATGACTAAAGCTTTTTTTTAATAATATACAGTGCTCACTCCACTTCAGTTTAACTGGAGCTTGGAGCTTGTGGGAAAAGACATACTTATTGTCTTTGAAAACTTTGACAGCATTCTAAAGGAGGTGACACAAAAATCAATCCCACTTAAATTAAATGGGGTTAAAGGGTAATAAATGCTTGTGTCATTTGTATGTATTAAAAGAATAGCTGAATGATAAAAATAAAGCACAGCAAATGTATGAACAGTCTGTGGGTAAGGTTAATTAAGGAAATTTTCCAAAGACAGTGGGCAGGATTCACGAAGGCTTGCACGGAGTGTAAGAGACGTGCAACACTCCATGCAAGCCTCGCGGTCCAGGAACAGCCCTAAGCTCCGTGTAAGAGACCAGCTAAAACGTCTCTTACACGGACTGGGCGTGGACATGCTAAATACCTCACTTGCATCTGAAAGGTATGCAAATGAGGTATATTAGCAATCCACGAAGCAGGAACCAGTCCGTGTAGGAGATGTTTTAGCTGCAGAAATCTGCAAATTCCACAACGGAGCGATGTCAGCTCCAAAAAAAGGTTGCATATGACTCGGGCAGCATGCCAATGGCCAAATATGTGGCCATTGGCAATACAACCCGATGCCAAAATGATAAAATTATATATTTTTTTTTTCGGCGATCTAAACCCAGCGCAGACCCGTGCAAACGGGCTGCGCTGTATAAAACATAAAAAAGAAGGTTATAAACCCACAAATGTGGGTTTCATGCAATACATGGAATGACAATGCAGGGACCAGCAGACCAAAACCAACATGGCCACCGTGTAGTGGTTGCTAAGGGGGGAAGCTGAGTCTAAGACATGTAACTAAGCATTAGTAGGCAATCTCATGTAAATGAGGGTTCGGATACTGAATCTCACAGTCACATAGCAAATGAGCACAGTCTGAGTAGTGTAAGAGATGCATAAGGGGGAGGAATAGAGTAGGTGATAGGTGACATCACAGGGGGGAATGGTAGAAAGAAATGCAGTTCATTGGAGGCCAGTGTAACATGACAGATGACAGGCACAGATCCTGGAAAGAGGTGTGCCACTAGATAAGTCATGGAAAGTCAAGAAATGGAAGGTGTACACTGTTACTTACACCAATGTTTCTTGCTGGGCGTGCATGCGCACGTGTGCACACCATGAAGCGCGAGTAGGACAGTGTGCACACGTGTAAGGCAGTGTGAGCATGTGGGAGCGTGTTGGGAGATGTTTAACACTGTTTGCGCTGGTGTGCGCGCGTGTAGGGCAGGCTGAGTATGTTAGAGGCTGTTGACAGACGTGTAACAGTGTTTGCGCGGGTGTACGTGCGTTTTAACCCAAATAAGTAGATTCTGAACCGTGTAAGCACATGTGCGCGCGTGTAAGCCACTGTGAGCGTGTTTCAGATAGTATGCACGTTGCTCCCCCCTGAGGAAACAGAGAGGAAAAAGGAAGCAACAGAATTAATAGAACGCTAGCAGGGATAACTGCTGAAGCTAGCAGGTGAAAACAATTAGAAGCAGGCAATTACACAGGCAGAATAGTAGCCCAGCCCAGCACTTAAAACTCTGCAAACAGTAGTGCAGGATGTTTCCATTAAGAGACACTGCAAGACAGGAGTAAGCTAAAAGAAGTGAAAACTGAAAAAGCTTCACTCAGAGCAGAAATGTTAGGGGCTGCCATAGCTGTCATAATGAGACATAGGCAACTTGCTGAGGGTGGTGACAATGCAGATGGTGCCAGACAACCCACAGTGAGGAGACAGAGAAGAGTGTACAGGCCCAGGGTCACCTACCACGGGTTACATGAGCTGGAGATAGTAGTGCGCTATAGAGTGGACAGAGAGCTCCTGCAGCAAATTGTTGAGCTGTGCAGGCCACGCCTCACACACAGAACCAACAGAGGGGAACCCATCCCAGTGGAAACCAAGGTATGGGTTGGCCTAAGAATAGTAGCAACAGGTACCTTCCAGAGACCAACTGGCGATATGATGGGGATATCACAGGCATCAGCCTCCAGGGTACTACACCAGTTCCTGGATGCCATGTCAGCACATGTCGGTGATCATGTATATTTCCCCAATGCCCATGAGGTATTGGCCAGCAATATGCGTCTCTTCCAGCAAATAGCGGAATACCCTGCGGTACTGGGTGCAATAGACTGCACGCACATACGCATCAAAGCACCAGTCGGTGAGCAGGGTAGGGCCTACATTAACCGCAAGGGCTTCCCCTCCATCAACTGCCAGGTCATGTGTGATGCCCAGGGCATAATAATGAATGTGTGTGCTGGCTGCCCTGGGAGTTATCACGATTCCCACATCTGGCATTTGACACAGCTGTACCAGACATTTGCCAATGGGGACATCCCACACGGACACCTAGTGGGGGATGCAGGTTATGCACTGGAGCCGTGGCTGATGACACCCATCAGAAACGCACACACACCTGAACAGGAATGCCATAATGAGGCACATGCACATACACGTAATGTAATAGAGCGTGTGTTTGGGGGGCTGCTCAAGTCACGGTTCCGGTGTCTGGACACATCTGGTGGAGCCTTGCAGTACACAACAACTACATGTACCCAAATTGTCATGGTATGTGCTATGCTACATAATATGATCTTGTGAAAACAGCTGCAGCAGGACCAGCATAGGGCCGGGCCAAACAGCCCCCCACCATTGCCAAGGCCATCACAGGCAGAGCATGACTCGGAGGAGGAACAACCTGAGCCTGCCCCAGTAGGCAGAAGGAGGCATGCCCAGTATGCCCTGGCCTTGGCAAAGAGGCAACGCATAGCACATACACTGGCTCAGTAGGAACCCTGGGAATGATACCCCTCTCTGACTCACTCATATAGTAACAGGGATGCCTAACATGACACAACCCGCTCTCAAACATGTACAGGGAGTGTAGTATGAGCATCCGACAGAGGCAGCCCTGCAGCACCACCTGAGGCATGATTGCCATGTGTTAAGCAATGTAACACCATCTAGTATATGCAAACATGAAGACCCTGCCTAACATCTCACCCTCACCAAGCATGATGCCACACTATGAAGACAAGAAGATCAAGGACAATAATTGGCTGAAGTAATGCAGTCAGTCAAAGGGGATCCAATGTGTTACAGGCTGGGAAGATATGCAGAGTTTGACATGATGCACCACCTGCTAGGGGTGGCGTGCACCTATCATGCCATGCCCCATGGATACCGGCAAAGGCTGTCAGTACCCACAGCATGCCCTGAATAGGTAAGTCTCAAAACACAAACCCACCTTCATAGGTTCTACAAGGGATAGGAACCTAGATGTAATACTACTCCATGACAGATGTATAAACAGCAAGATGTGTGCAGTGTAAATGCACACAGTAAGGAGAATGTAGATACCAGTCCTGTAATAGAGAACTGGCCAAGGCTCACATCAGCACCCTAACACTACCAGGTCACACCTCATACTGTGCTGTACAGCCACAAAACATGGAACAAGCTACAAAAGGAGGGTGACTAGCAAGAAATGGCAAGGATAACCACACCCCCATGTTGGTACCACAACAAGAAGCAGCATGGGATAGCCATGGTCAAATACCAATGGCTAAAACTGCCTCGCAGTATATAGCCTGCTGCAGACTACTGTCCTAATACCAGGAACAGAACCTGGCCTATGACGGAATACATGAATATATCAAATGCCCCAAACCACATTATATTGCTTGACTGAAAATACCCAGACATACACCGGTAGCATTGTACTAGCACCAACACAGTAGGAGAAAATTACCCAGATTCCATAAACCAAAATGCCCAGGAACAATGTACTACTCCCACAAGAGGGGTAAGCATACTGGATGTGATAATCAGCAACATGTGTACTGGATGGCAAGATGAGAAGTGTACCCCTCACTGGTAAGACCAGACCATAGAGTAATCACACTGGATATACACACCCTGACCCCAGTCCCTGGCCAGAATACCACAGTGAAAAACATGTGTAAAGTATAGGTTGCAGCCCTCAAAACCAATGTTGAATCCACAAAAGGCCCTGTGCAAGTGCAGAATATGGGACACACCACAGAACATGTTATACAGGCATTCCATGAACACAGCCAGGAATGCTTGGAGTATGCAATCACAAATAACAGCAACACACAATGCCATACATGCAGGCATCTGGCATGCTGGCCTCCAGCCATTACCAAACCATGCAAGAGAATGAGGAAGTTACCACACGATAGAGCAAACATAAAAAGGGAAGTAATCACTGACCAGTAGTATGGCAACAACATATTTCCACACATACAATCCCCCCAAAAAAC